>NC_135514.1:12135000-12205000 GCF_051989575.1 Stigmatopora nigra
AACAAATAGGAGCACAATGGCCTTTATCAAATGTCTCAGACGGATGATAAGATCCGAGACGTCCACAAGTGTAAACAAGATGTCTCACGGTTTATGCTAGGTGTGTCTTTGTGGTATTTTTTTGAGTCCAGTCAGATTTTATGGAGCGGCCAATCCGATAGATCAGATTTGGGTTCAAGAAGGAATAAAAAGCACATTCAAATGTCATTTTTTGTTGCTGATTGGACAAAGCTATTCAAAATTAAAGCCATATTAGAGAGTTAATAGCAAAAATATTTTTTTTCAAAAATCAATAAAGCAGCAAAAACAAACAAATTCGGTTTAAATATTTGGTACTCATAAATTGTGATTTTCTCAACTTGAGTTCTATTATTTTTTTTTAATTTGTGTCAAACCCATTTTTCATTTTTTTTTTGCAGAATACTCAGGAAAAATAACATTAATTTTTTTTTTGCAGAACACCGAGAAAAACACATTTTTAATTGTTCATTTTTTTGTCGAAAGACAGAGAAAAACAGGAATATTTTTCACAGTATTCCCTCATTTTTCGTGGTTTTCCTTTTTTTGCGGATTTGAATTTCCGCAAAAACCCGTCATTGTAATGCCAAAAATTACAATTATTTCTCTCCATCCTTCAAACTCTATTTTTCTCATATAAATGTAAATACTACATAACATACTACTCTAAATTATCCAAAAACATTTATTTTTGGTAGCCTCAACTTTTTCCACTGCTATTAGACATCAAATCAATTCCAATTAGCATTAAATCACCCTGT
This sequence comes from Stigmatopora nigra, assembly GCF_051989575.1. Taxonomy (NCBI): domain Eukaryota; kingdom Metazoa; phylum Chordata; class Actinopteri; order Syngnathiformes; family Syngnathidae; genus Stigmatopora; species Stigmatopora nigra. Next base: position 12,135,780 of record NC_135514.1, read on the forward strand.
TTCCCTTCCCTTAACCAACATTCAACGTCCAATCCATTTCAACTGAGAGTCTGGCAGCCATCGAAACAATTTAAATATCTCATTTCAAAATCTGAAGCCGTCAAAATCCTGTTTTAGCATCTGTCTGCAACTGCGCAACATCTGTTTGTCCACCTCAAGTCACGTACCAAGCAGCCGAGCGGCACTTCATAAAAATAGACTGACAGGATCCATTAGTCAATTTAGCTGCTCCGGGGTATCGCCGGAAGGAATGGCGCCACCCGACTTCCTTATCCCCCCCCACCCGTCCAGGCTGTCATTCGCCCCGGCCGCCGAGAAAATGGGCCACTTTGCCGACGTAATTGCAATGGAGATGACATCCATGCTTTAACGTGGGTGTGGCGGTCCATTCAAGGTAAACGGTCCTGACACGGGGTGCCGGCGAATTTTTGGATAGCCGCTTGAACGATGGCCAGCAAACAAAATGAAGCTAAAGATGAAAAAATAGTTGATATAAAAGAGAAATGGCTATATGGAGATTCCGGGAAATGCATGTTCTACCTTAGCATTGGGTGGGTTTTCTCCGGGTACTCCGATTTCCTCCCACATGCTGATTGAAGAATCTAAATTAGCTCTAATTGGTTGTACGAACATTTTATGATGGAAGATGAGTATCTACCGTATTTTCACGACTATAAGGCACACTTAAGTCTTAAATTTTCTTCAAAAGAGACAGTGCGCCTTATAATCCAGTGCGCCTTATATATGGAAAAAAGAGAAAACCATAAAACGAAAAACCACCACTGTCGGATATTAAAAAAACACAAACGCCTGAACTGAAACAATACTGTTAAATATGCAGATCAGCCATCTTAGTTTACAACATCTTCCATCATATAGCTCCTCCCCCACTGCAAGATTTTGTACTAAAAAATCCAAAACATCAACAATGGCTGGCTCTAGAGGAGACTGTGTAGTAAGTGCTTCATACCTGGAAGTCAATAGCAATTACCCTATTTTCACCACTATAAGGCTCCAAAATAGCAATAGCAATTACAATAAGTATGTGTTGTAAAAATATGTCGACGTATGTCTTTCAAACCAAAAAGTCATCAAGAAAGGCAAATTTTCTTATGCAAATGACAGACGTTAGTTTTGCAAAATCATCACTTCCACGAAATCTTGCCATCCCAGTAAGTTCTTCAGCTGACAAAAGCATAAATGGAACGGTCATTTTATGACACTAATAAACTCCATTTATTTCATCTTCGATCCAAAAGAGTTTTAGTTTTTCTTGGTGTATTAGACACGCAAAAAAATACTATTCTGCTAGTGGCTTTACGTTGCCAGATACACACTTTAAAAAACGGTCAATCCAGGTGAAGTCATTGTTTGTTTTTATGGTGCTTACACAGCCTTGAATTACACAGTTACATCCAAAAAGCCCATTTTAAAAAGGCTTATTATTGCCTGTGTGTAAATGCGGCCACTTTAAAGCCTTGAATGTCCTTTGTAGAAAACAAAGGTTAATTCCGTTCCACATGTCGTGTGGGAGGAATTCACGTTAACAACCGTCCTTCACAAAAGGACAATTTCAACAACTGCTAGCCATGTGCCATTGTACATTGATTATTTTTTACAATTTCTTATTCTAGGGGGACAATACTTTCTATTCTTTGACTGGATTGGAACATTTTTCTTTAAATACTGTATTTTCACGACTATAAGGCGCACTTAAAATTCTTAAATTTTCTCCATAATAGACAGTGCGCCTCATAATCCAGTGCGCCTTACATATGGAAAAACCAGAAAACCAAAAACGAAAAACCACCACTGTCGGATATTAAAAAAAACAAAAACGCCCGAACTGAAACAATACTGTTAAATATACAGATGCCATCTTAGTTTACAACATCTTCCATCATATAGCTCCTCCCCCACTGCAAGATTTTATATAAAAAAAATCCAAAACATCAACAATGGCTGGTTCTAGAGGTGACTGTAAAGTAGTGAGTGCTTCATACCTGGAAGTCAATATTTTCACGACTATAAGGCGCACTTAAAAGTCTTACATTTTCTCCAAAATAGACAGTGCGCCTTATAATACAGTGCGCCTTATAAAACAGTGCGCCTTATAATACAGTGCACCTTGTAATACAGTGTGCCTTATATATGGAAAAAGTGTCATTCATTGAGGGTGCGCCTTATAATGCGGTGCGCCTTATAGTCGTGAAAATACGGTAGTTTCTTGTTTTTTTTTCGGCACCTGTGTGAGCCTGTCAGTATCCAGTACTACTATCAAAACTTAACTACCATCAAAACTTAACTTAAGTCTTAAATTTTCTCCAAAATAGACAGTGCGCTTTGTATATGGAAAAATATCATTCATTGAGGGTGCGCCTTATAATACGGTGCGCCTTATAGACGTGAAAATACGGTAGTGAAAAGATGTCACCAAGAGATTGCGGAAAAATTGCAGATTTCCCATGGTGATTTCAATTCAATCTCCCTTGGCGCCATTACCGCCACTCAACAAAGAAATCACTCCAAATATTTGTGTAATCAAATGACGGCCTTGTGCTCAGAGGAGGTAATCACACATTTAGAACGGCCTTTTAAAAGCCAGTCAGTCAAAGCGTGAAAGCTTTTATTTCAAGGGAAAGATTAGTTAATGTATCGACCGCCAATCGGCTTCCCCCCAACAGAGTAAACAATCCGAGTGTCGGGTTCACGAAGGCCGAAAATTGCCTCATTGATTCACGGCGTTGCTTTTCCGTAGGCGGCGCCGCCAAAAAATTGGCGTGGAGGCGACTTAAAAAGAAGGAACTGGACGGTGATCAGACCAAATTGGGTTGTGTGAGCGTATGTTGCTGAGTCAAGGTCTTCCTTGTCTTTACTGCGCTGACTCATGAAAACACTCAGCATCAAACGAGAGGAAGTAGACTCGTCTATTCAGGTCTTTCAGTACTCATGATCAGATACTTTCTATGTAGGGCTATTATTCTTGGATAAAAGATTAGATTTGTTATGAAAAATCTCATTAAATAAATATAGATGTCGAATATCCAGGGCAGAGTTTTGCCTCTCAAATTTGATGCTGTAAGAGATTTGTGTTTATTTTTTTAATACTTTTGGTACATGTTGAAAATATGCAAATTAAAAAAATAGTACTAATAATTCTACTTTAAAGTAATTTAAACGGAAATAATTAAATTGAATAAAATACAAGAAAAATGAATAAAATAAGCCGATAATGACTAAAATGTGGTTGAAACAGAAAATCTTTATGGTACTGCAAAAAAAATATATTTTTAAAAGTCTGTAATATCACATAGCAGTTAAATACATATATTGTGAATTTTCCATTAAGATTTAAGAAACTGTGTGGTGGGTTAATATTAAAAACCTGAAAATGTATATATAGGGAATAAGTTATGGAAATAAGTAAAGTGAAGATATTTACTCAACTCGATTTACATTTTACGCTAGCTAAACATTAGCCACAGTTAATCCACTAATCGTCATTTCATCAAACATGAAAAGAAAAATTAATTTGTCACCAAAAACTAAAGCTAAATCCTCTTCTTTGAGGCTTTAAACAAGATTATCATTTTGTAATCATCAACGGAAATCCTGTAAAATTCACAAAACCAATCAAAAACCTTCCAGTTTTTCCAAACCAATTACCGTATTTTCACAACTATAAGGCGCACTTAAGTCTTACATTTTCTCCAAAATAGACAGTGCGCCTTATAATACAGTGCGCCTTATATATGGAAAAAAGAGAAAACCAAAAATGAAAAACCACCACTGTCAGATATTAAAAAAACAAAAACGCCTGAACTGAAACAATACTGTTAAATATGCAGATGCCATCTTAGTTTACAACATCTTCTATCATATAGCTCCTCCCCCACTGCAAGATTTTATACAAAAACATCCAAAACATCATCAATGGCTGGCTCTAGAGGTGACTGTGTAGACTGTAGTGAGTGCTTCATACCTGGAAGTCAACAGCAATTACCGTATTTTCACGACTATAAGGCGCACTTAAGTCTTAAATTTTCTCCAAAATAGACAGTGCGCCTTATAATACAGTGCGCCTTATATATGAAAAAATGTCATTCAATGAGGGTGCGCCTTATAATGCGGTGCGCCTTATAGTCGTGAAAATACAGTAAATGGAAAAAAATTAAAAAGTGTCACCCATTGACGGTGCGCCTTATAGTTATGAAAATACGTTAATCCTCCCAACCTTAAAAAAAACCAACAGCAGCCCCTGGGAGTACATAATCACCCCCCTAGGTGGCGCACTACATTACGTCACCTAACCTTTCTTATCACCTGAAGAGATGGCTTAAAGTCAAGAGTGGACAGAATCTTTAGGACAAAAAAAAGGAAGTGCAAGGTTATCAATCCTGCTTTTTGCTGATCTCTGGCACACTTTCCGACTTAATCGAGGGAGACCAAAAAAAAAAAAAAAAGCCACGACTTTGGGATTATGAGGTGGACGGAGAGAAAGAACGATTAAAGTGATAAAAATTCCCAGGACTTAAGGAGCACTGAGTTACAAGCCGCTTTAAGCTAAAAAAAAAACTAAAAAAAACGTTCTAACGCAAACATACGACTCATAAATCTCCATTGCTTTCTTGCACAGTGTTGTCCAATAAAACGAGGCCGCGGGGGGTGTCGAAGAGGACCCAGGAGTTAGCGCTGAGCGGACACTTTCCGATAGCCGTTTTTGCAGCGTCAGTAACAAGCGGCAGTGGAACTCTTGATCCCAGTGTTGTTTTACTTTTTGGATGGGAACGAGTGTGAGTTGAACTCTGACCTCGATAAACGAGCGACGATACCGTGAGCGCTGAGTCAACTTCCTGTTTCCTGCTGGCAGATATGAGAAAGCAAAAATGGCTTCCTGTTGCTTTTGGCTGGTTGACGAGTTAAAAACCCTCAGGGTTGTTCGTATTTTCTTACTCATGGAGAGGAAGCTTTGAATTTGCTACTTTTGGCTTAAAGCAATGGCTCTGGAGCCACATGTGGCTCTTATGATGAGTCCATGCATATATTCCATTGATTAGCATCAGGGTAACAAGTTTGTCAACATAATTCTGGGACTTTTTCGACTTTAAAAGGCAGTAAAATGACTAAAAATGCATGCGTTTTTATGTATTTTTTACTTCTAGTACATTCTGAGTATGTTCTCAATGAATAATAATTGAAAATATGAATTGTTTATGGCTCCATGTGTTAGAAAAGATTCCCGAACCCTGGCTCAAAGTGTTTGGGGTAGTCACTAAATCTCTGTCTTAGGTTCATTTGCATATAACACGCCTCTCTTTTGTCACGGGTAGATACCGAGACTACGTCACCACGGCAACGGCCTTGTTTATGCCACATATGTCTTATTGGTGACTCCCACTAGCAATGCCGTTACAAGATGACCCTTTTTCCCGGCAGTACGGTCTTGATCTCGACACTTCGAGGTGACATTTCTCAAGCTAAAAATACACCGGGGCATATGTTCAGATTTTTTTTTCGACCCTCTTATTTCTCAATTACTCGGAGTAAGCAAACTGTCAAAAACGGGAAAATTGCTTAGGGTTTTTTTTATGGGTGGCATGTCAGCATCATATTGGCCTATGTATAGTACATTTTACCAATATACATTCTAGGGGTGTGACATTATAGCAACATTCTGATAGTTTGCATCCCAAAAGGTTACCGAAATATTTTTTTAAAGTAGCCAGAAATGCCCAAAATGAACTCAAATGACTAAAAATGATTCAAAATGCAACTCAAATGACTAAAAATGATTCAAAATGCAACTCGAATGACTAAAAACAAGTCAAAATGCAACTCAAATGACTAAAAACGAGTCAAAATGCAACTCAAATGACTAAAAACAAGTCAAAATGCAACTCAAATGACTAAAAACCAGTCAAAATGCAACTCAAATAACTAAAAACCAGTCAAAATGCAACTCAAATGACTAAAAAAAGAGTCAAAACAAACTCAAATGACTAAAGATGAATCAAAATGAACCCAAAAGACTAATAACGAGTCAAAATCAACGAATGTTCATCCGCTGCCACCCTCCCAATTCAAACGAATTGGACATCTACTAGTGATAAACCCATTTTAAATCACAACAGAAGCCCAAAAGAAGCTTTTAAGGATTATTAGTTACTAGTTAATGGAATATTGTCGAATGATTTCCTCACCTATCGATAATTGTTATATGAAATAATCATTATTGTATCGTATTTCCACCTCTAACACACTTGCGTACAAAAGTGAGTGGTTGTTTCTACGTGTTAATGATGCTTTGAGAGTGCATGTGTGCAGGAAGATAGGAAGTTGTTGCGGGCATTACATTAAATATGGACCTTTCGATAGGAGATAACAAAGCCCGTGGCAACGGCTCGTCCTCTAGTTGGCCCTTTGTTATTTTTCCTTTATAACTTTTTCTCTTAGCAGCGGCGTGTGGGAGTGCTAGTTTACCAAGAGTTTATTGATCAGTGGCTCGCGCTAGCCTTGGCGAATTGTTGTGCGTGTGGCGTCCTACGCGATGCAATGCAAATGCAATGAGAAGCTTGTGAGGTTTATTACGGGCTACTACTGACATTTACTGACAGTTTTTCTATGCAATATTCTATTTGGCGTTGTTTTTTTTGTCCAGTAGGGGAAAGAAGAATTATGCTACTATCTTGTTTTAGCGAGGAGTGTTATTTATTCTGTGGGAAGGCTAATTTATGTTCCATTAACTGATTCAAAAGCAGCTTAATTATTAAAATTGGACTTGCTTTGCTGTCAATTTGGGATGTCTTTTTAAAGATGTTATTTGATCCAGAAGTTTTTTGTCTGAGTTTGACTATTTCTTTTAAAAATGTTATGATAATGCGCAAAATGTACTTTTTGGAAAGAGATTTTTTTTAGAAGGCTCTTTGTAAATACAAAATTGATTTGTTAATGACTTGGTACATTATTTTTTTGGATTTTTTTTGACTGGTTTCAACATCAAATCAGCAAAATATTTTTTAAAAAAATTAAAAATTGGCTCGGAAATATTTTTTTTTAAAAATCTGAATCGGGTGGGACATTCTTAGACATTAAATTAAACATTAAATGTTTGTATTCCAGTATAAATGTTCGTGATAGCAAATTATTTTAGGGATTATTGAAAATGGCCATAATGAGCTATAATTCCCCAGACTGAATAAACCCTTACATCAAAAACTTTCACTAGGAGGTTTATATTATGATGTTTGTGGACTAAGTTATCAAGCAAATACTTAATAATCATTGTGAAAATGACATAATTCTGCCAAAAAAATGTTTAAAAAAATCTTTAAATTTTCAAATTTGCTATATTTTCAATTAAAATATATAACTACAATTTGAACAGATTTTTGTTATATTTTTGGGGTGATGTTTAAACTTGGTCTAGTTTTTCTATTTGCTGTTTTGTGCATTTTCAGAAAAAAAAAAGAATATTGAATATGTTTCTTAGTATTATATTACTGGATTGCAAATATTTAATAGTTAAATTGTATGCTGGGAAGGTTATATTTATTAACATTTATTTACTTAACATAATTAGGATTTTTACCAAGTAATTTCACATTCATAATTCGGATTTTTATTAGGTAATTTCACATTTATACGCAAATTCAACCCCCCGAATATTCCTGCTCTGAAAACCATGCCATTTGAACAACTACTGGTTAAAGAAGACGTTTATGGTAACTAAAATCCATTTTTACCATCTTTAGCCTTAAATATTCCACAGATTATAAAAAGAGCCAATCAGCATCTTCCTAAAAACCTCTCCTCCTAACACCCCACCTTGCTAGGTCGAGACATCTTGCTTTCATCCACAGGGCGAGATGACACGAATGAAAAACTATCCGTCTCTCTCTCTCTCTTTTCCATTTCTTTTTCTTCCCAACACGCCACGGCGGCGGCGCTTGGGAACTAGACGTCAGTCGGATGAAAGCGGCGAGGGAAAGAAGCGATATGGAGACGGACAGCAGGTGAGGGACAGAAAAGCAAGCGGGGAGGCAGTGATGTGATATCCACAGTGAGACATGTGCAATTGGATTGGAGAGGAGCATACACTCTCAACCGCCAATTGCCTGCTCATGAATTATTCACGTCAACCGTGATGTTGTCGGTCGGGGGAGGCTTCTCACTCGGCCTTACGTATGAACGTCAAATCACAATTTATCCATTTCACAGGTCAATTTGTCCCCCTAAAACATTCCAAATTCCTAATCAAATTGAGTAGGCATTTATTACTCCATTATGTGGTATCTTAGGTTTCCAATTGGCTACAAGGAAGAAGCTAACCAACCATAGAACAGTCGTTGTATCGTATTTTCACGACTATAAGGCGCACCGCATTATAAGGCGCACCCTCAATGAATGATATGTTTCCATATATAAGGCGCACTGCATTATAAGGCGCACTGTGTTATAAGGCACACTGTGTTATAAGGCGCACTGTGTTATAAGGCGCACTGTGTTATAAGGCGCACTGTGTTATAAGGCGCACTGTGTTATAAGGCGCACTGTGTTATAAGGCGCACTGTATTATAAGGCGCACTGTCTATTTTGGAGAAAATGTAAGACTTTTAAGTGCGCCTTATAGTCGTGAAAATACGGTAATTGCTATTGACTTCCAGGTATGAAGCACTACTTTACAGTCACCTCTAGAGCCAGCCATTGTTGATGTTTTGGATTTTTTTGTATAAAATCTTGCAGTGAGGGAGGAGCTATATGATGGAAGATGTTGTAAACTAAGATGGCATCTGTATATTTATCAGTATTGTTTCAGTTTAGGCATTTGTGTTTTTTTAATATCCGTTTTTTTGTTTTTTGTTTTCTGTTTTTTCCATATATAAGGCGCACTGGATTATAAGGCGCACTGTCTATTTTGGAGAAAATGTAAGACTTTTAAGTGCGCTTTATAGTCGTGAAAATACAGTACTTAAACAGAACCTTTGGATGTCTAAAATGGTGCTTGGTTCTCTTTGTGTAGGAGTGTCAGTGAGTAGTATCCTATTCAGCTCTATATTTTAAAGTCAAACTCCCAATAGAGTTGCTCCCTCAGCATGATTCACACACTCTCTGGAATGAATCCTTCTCATTTACATGTGGAGTTGAAGCTTTTGTCTAAAAACAGGGGGGGGGGGGGGGGGGGGGGCTTATGCTTGTCCCTTTAGGGACAAATCCTAAAGGCAGATTATCCAAGAAAACGTTAATGTGAGAGCTAATATTTCGGTGATTGTTGTCATATAAAAGGATTGCAATACTTAGGAAGTCTTTGCAGATGACCCATAGGAGGTTACATTTGAATACCTGTCAACTTATACATTTTCCTGTATTTTATACATTTTTTTTATCATTTTAAATCATGTATGCATAACAATTTTTGGAAGAAATTTTTATGTATTTATGTAAAAACCGAGCTTTTTTTTACCTATTTCGGTTCTAATCCGGATCGCCTCCTTCACTCGTACTATACAAAACTGTCATTGTCAACCGCTAATATTGTCATGCACTAAGCACTATACATAAATATAGCGTGTCAGCAAGCAATGTACCCACACAATCAAGCTGTCAGCATCATATAACAACATCTGATTGGGCCTCTGTCCACTTAAGAGAACATTTTAGACTTAAATGCGCTCTATGTGAATAAATACGAGTCCGGGTTGCATGTGTATGGTTTTTTATTGCATTATCATAATATATAATCATAGTTTGTTTTTTTTACCGAGGTCTACAATGTTTTTGTGTCTGTATTGCTACTACAACCAACAATTTTCCCAAATATAGGATGAAATAAAGTTCTAACCTAACCTTAATAAGAGGAATTTTAACCATTAATAAGGGGAGCAATTGCCCGAAATTGACAGCTATGCATTTGCCGTTTTTCCTTGTTAAAAATGACTTCCTTCCATTTTCCAATCTACAAAGTAACCCAAATATTCCACAAATATAACTGCTGACACGTGTCAAGTATAGCCATTACTTAGCTGAATTTTCTTAATAAGCGAAAGCTACCATCCTTGTTTCATGCTAGCTGGTTTATATACGCAGAACATCTACAATTGTTACCACATGTTACGCCCCATAAATTCTTGCACCGTTTTAATCTTCTTAACACTTTTTCTCTTGACTCAGTCGAAGAAAAAAAAAAATCTGACACAGGATATCGTTACCACGTGTTGAATGAAGCCCTTAAGCACCCACATTTTTTGCACTTTTAAGCCACTCTGTAAGAAAAAAATACTTTTCCTGGCCACTCTAAGCATGGAACCAATGAATATGAACACCGGAGATTGCTGTCACTTGCAGTAAAAGCTGATGAACACTTGTTTGCCTTGACTAAGGTCAGCGTTCTACTGTTTATTTGTACGTGTTATGACCCTCGTGTCATTGCGATAGCCATGACGGCGTGTGGTGATATTCAAGGACTGCAAACTTTCAAATGTCAAGCCATCCTGAGGTTGAATAAAATGAAAATATTCGACCAAACAATCCGTTACAAGTCCATTGCAGACCTTAAATACACAGACACGGGCAATAGTTATATCATCAAAACTCATTTCACGCTCAAGTCAGCTGATCAGGGTTAATCATGTGACCTTTTTCAGTGAGTGTAAGGGGTGACTGGCTTGTTTTAGGCCTTTGCCTTGAGTTGATGTGACATTAAAAATCTCTAGTGGGAATTACAGTTAGAAACTGCAGCAAAGGGTGATAACCACAAGGCTAGAAACGCCGAAATAGCAAAAGGTTACAGCTTTTCGGCATAATACGAGTGATACAAGTGACATTTAGGCAATTTTTATAAAGTTAGACTGTTTCCTTCCAAGCATATGAAGAATATAGACGATGCTGTCAAAAACGGTACGTCACACATAGCATCAACATCCTTATTTTCCAGAATTTAGTGGAAAAATACCTAGCGCATATGAAGTAGCTTTTTATCTTGTTTGCCCAGGAGCAACTCGTGTTGTTGCTTTCCTCACACAAGTAAGCGTAGTGAACCAAAAGGAACTAACGTGGCAGAAAATAGAAGCTCCAAACCAAAACAAACAAGGGTACGAGATAGCTAAGCGAGTAAGCGAGTCAGCGCTCTTGATGGAGACGAGTTGCCACCGACAGGTCGGGCCAACATGGATGACGGCGGAGTTGGCTCCGTGACAGCCAATGCCATTCAAATTCATGCCAGCGTGCTGCTTCCAAAGCGCTGGAATCGCATCCCAGTCTGGCGGCCACATTCTGCTCGCACCGTCTGAAAGGGGGGGGAGAAGGGCTGTTGCCAGGGTAACCGGTAATCCAGACAGGGCCGCAGTGAAAACTATGTAAAGATCGGCGTACACCAGGGGTGCTCATTACGTCCATCGGCAAGGTACCATGGGTAAATCACCCAAGAGTAACACGGTTAGTTTTGGCCCTGAAAAACTGCCCACCGCAATACTCTCACATTTTTTTAACATATCTGACCCACTTAACGATCAATAAAGTCTCCAAAGTAAGGTGCTGACAACCTAGGCTAGGCCAGGGGTGCTAAATTTCAGTCCTCCAGGACCCCTACAGACTAGATACTGGCCCTGGAGGACCAGAGTTGGCCTAGGTTAACATAAACGACCTGTCACAGTTGCTTGTCAAGTCGTTCCCTTGATTTTGAACAGATAGAGAAACTTGCTGCATCCATACTTGAGCGTGGACAACCTAGGCTAGGCTAGGGGTTCTCAACTTCAGTCCTCCAGGACCCCTACAGACAAGATACTGGCCCTGGAGGACCGGAGTTGGCCTAGGCTAACATAAACGACCTGTCACAGTTGCTTGTCAAGTAGTTCCCTTGATTTTTAACAGATAAAGAGACTTGCTGCATTTGTACTTTAGTGCCGACAACCTAGAGTAGGCCAGGGGTGCTCAAATTCAGTCCTCCAGGACCCCTACAGACTAGATAGGAGCCCATGAGGACCAGAGTTGGTCTATGCTAACATAAACGACCTGTCACAGTTACTTGCGAAGTCATTCCTTTGATTTTGAACAGATAAAATGACTTCCCGCATCCATGCTTCACTTCGGCACCCTTTGTCGGGAACAAGACGCCTCTCAGCTGCCCTTTCTACCATATCAAGGATATTAGCATAATAGGAACATGTGAAATTGAAGTTATTTGTACGATACAGCTTGTGCTTTGACAGAGTTCAAGTTAGAAAAAGACAGGTTGTTCTTATAAAGCCATGATCACTTTATATCGCCTGTATAAAGTTTCATTGACTCAAGTCAGCAGACCGTCTAAAGTCCTTCCGTCTTGTGTGGTGGTGGATAAACAACACACATGCACAGTGACACCAGCATACGCACTTAATTGCACACATCTGTTAGAGCTTCTCTATTCTGCTGCAATCAGCTTTTCAGGGCACACTCACTGCAGCGGTAATGGAGAAGACCGAGCGAGGCCAGCGCACTGAAAAGGAGAATCATTACACCACATTTTATCTCCTCTACTATCGCACGCATCATTGTCGAGAGAAAAGCTAATTAGCTAAAGTAGCTAAGCGTTTAGTTGCCGCTGTTCCAGACGGGTCAGGACCCTCAATCGTTTACCAAAGAGGCTAAATCTGTCGATACTTTGGGGACCATCGATTATGGACGGCCATCACTCGGCCTGTGGCTCATGGGTAACTAGTGGGAACTTTTCTACAAAAACTATCAACTGAACTTTTCACATTTCACTGCTGGGAATTGTAAATCACTCCTGACAATTTACCCTGAAAGTGTATTTCAAATATATCAGATACGCAGTTGTGTATTTTTTGGCGGAAAAAAATCATGAGGATCGTTTTGTTGTTTGTAGCCTTGACATGAAAAAAAATTCTTCACTTTATAAATATATAGCGCGTCAGCAAGCAATGTACCATATTTTCACGACTATAAGGCGCACTTAAAAGTCTTAATTTTTTTCCAAAATAGACAGGGCGCCTTATATATGGAAAAAAATAAATAAAATGTGCCATTCATTGAGGGTGCGCCTTATAATGTGGTGCGCCTTATATATGGAAAATACGGTATTTCGCTTCTACAGTCAAGTTTGAAATAGAATAAAGCTAGAAAACAACATATAATCTGTATTGACAATGATAAATGCAAAAAAAATATCTTGAATAAACAATAGTACTTCAACCAATAGTGGCCTCCACGCAGAATAAAAAAAAAACGTACTGTATTTTCACGACTATAAGGTGCACTTAAATCTTATATTTTTCTCCAAAATAGACAGGGCGTCTTATAATCCAGTGCGCCTTATATATGGAAAAAAATAAAATGTGCCATTCATTGAGGGTGCGCCTTATAATCCAGTGCGCCTTATATATGGGAAAATGTCATTCATTGAGGGTGTGCCTTATAATGCAGTGCGCCTTATAGTCGTGAAAATACGGTACCCATCTACAGTGCACCAACTGATTGGGCACCCCGTCCATTTTAGGTAAAATTTCAGCTCTATGTAAGTAAATATGTTTCACGTTGTGTTTTTATGGTTTATTATTGCTTAATTATGGGAATTGCAATCATTTATAAGGGAAGCAATTGGTCGAGGTTGACAGGTATGCTTAGAAGACCAAAAAATACAGCAAAAAATCCTCAACTTTTCTCTTAAAGGCGTTTTTTGATCCATTCCCTGTAAAAAGTCTGACCCTAGTTCTGATCTTTAGGTCATTAGAGGAGCCACATTTCTGTGTGGAAGAGCTCATTATAGCACAGCGTCTGGGCCACCTGACTGCCGCCCTTTCAGGGGGGCCGTCCTCTTAACGACACCGCCAATTTTACGCCAAGACGAACTACTTGGGTTAACATGTAAAATGTCTAATTGGATCATTTGCATGAGTCTGATGCAAAGCACTTTGAAGACAACGCCAAGACAGACTTGGAGAGTCGTTGGCTGCATTGCGTCCAGATTTAACGCGGATTTTGCACTTTCATTTTGGAGCTGATTCATTGGCTAAATAGACTTTATTCAAATTGAGCCATGTCCATTTTTTAAGTGATTATTTTTGACAGGCAAGGGAAGTCTTTTCAATTTACTGTCTTTAAAAAAAAAAAAGCTATTACTGATAACTGAAGACAATTTTTTCAGTGATTATTTTTGACAGTTGAGTCAATGCAGCATGGGTTTTCAATTCATTATTTTTTATCTATTTAATAAATTGATAAAATACGACGAGCTTAAAAAGACAAAAAAACAAAAACAAAATAAAGTGGTATTTTGGGGGGATTTTATTTACTATTATGACTTGATTTACGTAATTTTTTTCTGATTATCGTTTTAAAAGCAGAAAATGTATGTTTTTGAGAGATGTATTTTGTTATTAACAAAGTACTGTTTATTTTAAAAGTCACTATAAAGCATTTCTTAGACCTAATAGAGCTGATAATAAAAATAGAGGCATCACTATTTATTTTTTATTACATTTTTATTTTTGTTGTTTTTTTAATCAATATGACATATGGCCTATTATTAGTATTAAAATGAAGTGTTTTTGATTGAATTATTTATTTAATGAGCTATCAAATGAAGTCCAATAAGATTTTAGTGAAAAGTACAAATTACAGAATATTTTTACCATTATTACTAAATCATATAATATTTTAACTCAAATACTAATGCTCCAAATCAAATCAATAAATCACTCAAAAAAATAAATAAAAGAGCAATTGCTTTTATTGTCTATCCTGCTATTATATAACCACAATCTACATTATCACCCTATTGTAGCGAATATTTTTCCTCAGTCCTTATTTTTGACATACATTACTTTAAAAAATGTCTCTTTTTTTTTCCTCTCTAAACTTTTGACCACTTTTGCCTGTTAGCAGCGTCCTCATTATTCCACCGAAACAAACCGTCGACATTCCCAAAATAAAACCATCCAATTTATCTCGAAAACACTGACATGTCAAAAAAAAACTGACGCCTTTAAATGCAACATGACTTTGCTACCAAATCCTTTTTTACAAATTACCGTATTTTAACGACTATAAGGCGCACCGCATTTTAAGGCGCACCGCATTTTAAGGCGCACCCTCAATAAATGACTTTTTTTCCATATATAAGGCGCACTGTATTATAGGGCGCACTGTCTATTTTGGAGAAAATTTAAGACTTAAGTGCGCCTTATAGTGGTGAAAATACGGTAATTGCTATTGACTTCCAGGTATGAAGCACTCGCTACAACACAGTCACCTCTAGAGCCAGCCATTCTTGATGTTTTGGATTTTTTGGTATAAAATCTTGCAGTGGGGGAGGAGCTATATGATGGAAGATGTTGTAAACTAAGATGGCATCTGCATATTTAACAGTATTGTTTCAGTACAGGCGTTTGTGTTTTTTTAATATCCGACAGTGGTGGTTTTTCGTTTTTGCTTTTCAGTTTTTCCATATATAAGGCGCACTGGATTATAAGGCGCACTGTCTATTTTGGAGAAAATTTAAGACTTTTGAGTGCGCCTTATAGTCATGAAAATACGGTAACTCCTTCGTTACCTTGACGACGATTCATTGCCTTTAGGCCCCTCCCACTTCCAATAAATTGCAGGTCTTTCGCCGTCAACATGTTAAAGTAATTGCCTCTAGGCGCTTAAAGCCTATTGGTCCGTGCAAATCTTATGTTTTGACATGAGACCACAACACTTTTTGTTCGTTTGTTGACCTCCACTTTTTGCAGCGCCTGATTATTGACTGTGAACATCTCGCTAGCTTTCTAGGCCACACCCCCCCCTCTGCGATCCTTCTTCCCTCTTTGCGCCCCACCATCAACAAATGGAAGAAGTTGGCCTAGATGCGCGAGCCCCCCCGGCCGGCGGGTCCAGACCGCTCTGCCTTTATGCCTGCCTAATTGGTCAGAAAACAACAAGCATGGCTGGGCTCAACGGGCCAAAGTGGGCTTAAGGGAGAGTCGGCTTGCTAGCTAGAATCCCCTCAACCGCCCGTGGATATTTCTTGTCCTCAGTTCTAGATCTGATTTTTTTATTTTATACGCATTGTGATTCTTTCTTCATAGCCAGTTTATAAATTGACACTCCACGCTAGAGTGGCTGTTTCTTACCACCCAAAAAGGAGGACATTTTGTGGGTGAGGAAAAAAAAAAATCATAAAATCCAACTCAAACTAACTTCTCAGAACAATACAATGGTATTGAAAACTGTGATTATGAGTCACATTACTTATTACAAGAGCATTTATTTATGAAATACCAGAAAATTATCGAGGCCAAGGGTGTCAGACTCGAGTTGGTTATATATAATATTTAGATTTTTTTTATAAATGGATTAAAAGAACTGGATTAAAAGCCCTGAATAGTCCGTTTTTTTATAGATCTAAAACTATTTATTTTAGCTTTTTTTAAAAATATATTTTTTTGATTTTACAAAATTATTTTTGAACTAAAAACTGAAAAAAATGATTAAAAAACAACAATTATTGATTTAAAAGGGGGAAAATCAGGAAATTTAATATACATCTATACACTTCATTTTAATTTGATCCTAAAACAGAAAGTCGGCACTCATGATTTACTTTTCCGGGCCACACAAAATGATGAAGCGGGCCAGATTTGGCCCCCGGGCCGCCACTTTGACACATACAATCTAGACCTTTGTACTATAACAGAAGTGCCACAAAGTAGGACATTTATAGCTTTAAAACATCCAACTTAAACATTACATTACTTAAATAGAAATCACAGCTCTTAATGGAACAAACCAGGAAATCTACTAAATAGCAGGTGCATATCAAAAAGTCATAGTTAAAAACAGTCCAACACTTACATTACACAAAAGTATTATTTTACAAAATTACCTAAAAACACAACAACAGAAACAAACTCACTTAAGCTCTCTTTCTGTCAATTACATTGACAACAAAAACGACAAAAATCCAGCACTAAAGATCATCCAAACTAATGTAATAATCAGTTACCGTATTTTCTCACATATAAGCCTCACCCACATATAAGCCGTCCCTTTAAAACTGCCTTAACCAAAAGGTTTAATATTGCTTCTACTATGAATCCAAGCATGGGAGTGTGTTGTGTTCAGGTACAACTTCCAAAGTAAGGACAAAAACAAATGGTCATTTTGGAGACTGCACAGGACCCTTAAAGAAATTTAAATGATGGATTGTCTCACAATAAATCAGGATGTATGGCCACCAGACTCCAAAACCTTTTGCTGCTTTTAAGCACCAGCAAATAGCCATTAATTAGCCCAACGCTGACAAAAGGGGTTTTAGTCCTTGCTGGGTGTATTTGCTCATTATTACAGCAATTAGGTGACTAATCAAATGGTGGCGGTCGGCGCTCATTAGCGGCCTGTAAAGATTTTCTTCAAGGTCGGAAAGCACAGAAACGACAAAAAAAAAAAAAAAATTGGAGGATGGCTTTAGGTGCCGATGTTTTTTAACCACGATTAATGATAATGACAATCGATCTGATTGGATGCTTTGCTGACTCGGAGAATACTTTTTTTTTAGGGACTCCTGATTTACTATTCGGTAGTTGTCCTTCACACTATTAAGCTTTTTTTGGGAGAGTTCCAAAAATAAAGATATTTGAAATTAAAAGATTTTTTCATTCTTGAAATTAGCCAAAATTTAAAGCTCATAAATTGTGGAACGTGAAAAACAAATGTAATTTTATGTTGTTGTTTTTTGTTTTGGGAATAAAAATACATTTGTTTTGTTTAAAAATCCACTATTTTTGTTTTTCTAAATGATTTATTTTTCTTAAAACTATGGTATTTTAATTTTTTTATTAAAATTAATTACATTTTTATCATTTCTGGCTACTCGGGCAGAAGGCAAGGTACACCCTAAATATTTTGCCAGCATATCATAATTTATCTTTATTTCCTAAAAAATATAAATAATAACATAAAATTCAATAAAATATAAAAAATGTAAAAAAATATATTCTTTTATTTAAATATTTTTATATCTTTGCATACACGCATAAAAATAAGAAAACCCTCACTACCAATAGGCTAAAAAAAACTCTAAAAATCAACAATCAATATTAATATAATGGATTCCTCTTGGCAACCCTAATTATGGGAAAAAACAAGCCCCTCCCCTTTAGGAAACCATAACTGCAACATGACCCCTTGACTCTTTGACCCCACCCCTTTAACTCATTGACAACTTCAAACAGCGATGGCTGTCCAATCTATTTCACCTGGGAGACCTGACAGCGACCAATCGCTCACCCCATTCAAAATGGAAGTCTATCATATCAAGCCCAGGAAACTTTTGGGACTCCCAAACTTCTCGGCAAGTCCCGAAAAAGAGAATCTAGTCTCCATCTTAACCCAACGGCAGCAATGCAATCAAACATGTTGTTTTAGAGCGCAATGGCGAGCCTTCAGACATGTGGGCGGGGGGAAATGGGGTGGGATTAGGTGGTCTACTCACAATGACCCCATTATGTCAGCAAAAGACACCCCCCCTCGCGAGAAATTGGCTTTTGCGTGGAACCGATTGCAACATCGCAGCACAAGGGGGGGCCGACTCTCGATGATGAAATCCAAGCTACACCTCGACGACGGTTAAAAATGACTTCCACTGAGAAATGATGCAAAAAAAAATGAAGCCCCCTAGGCTAGGATTTCCAAAGTGGGGAAAACAAACATGCGGGGTGTTGCAAAATGAAAAGTTGAAGTTGGGGGGGGGGGGGGGGGGGGGGGGTTATTGTTAGAAGAAACAAAGTGGAGAACATCTGCAATGTGTTTATCCGGCCGAACTCGTCACCAGGAAAATGTAGCCAGCTTCTCATGTTACGCAACACTTTTAACACCCCGACCAATGGGTGACTTTGGGGGGAAAATTTGTTTTTTTATATAAAGCTGTCGATGCAAAAATGGATAAAAAGTAGTGTAAATTTAAGTGTTGACTTTTATGAGACTTTAATGGTATGCAATTGATTTAGTGATGGAAAATGAAGATGATTGACAAGTGTTTTGATGGTTGATTAACATTGTTGATGGTAAAATTGTATGTTTTTACCTCATGACTGTTTATAGCCTATTTATTTTAAATATTTGAAGCATTTTAAAGAGAATAGATTTGAGGTTTTAATTCAACTATTTTTGTTTACATTTTGTATTTATAAATTTACATATTCTAGCAACCCTAGTGAGGATAAAGCGGTTCAGATTTCAGAAATCATGTAAGAATAATTTATCTTAAAATTAAGATTTTATGTTATGACCTCAAAAGGTCATGAACATTATAATGCCTTCGTATAAGTATTTTTTAAATTTGTTTATATTAAAAAAGGTGAAAATCCCATAGAAAATTTATATTTTTAAATTCTAACATTTTTAAAATTTGTTTAAAATTATATTGTATTTAAAAAGTTAAGAAAAACTAATTATTATCCAATTTTTGTCCTCATTTAGTCAAAATAAATCCATATTAACAGTTAATTAAAATGTAGTCAAACTTTCACTGCATAAATTCTGGTTCAAATATTTATTTACAGCTAAAATGTTGTCCGCAAAATATTTTAACCAAAATAAAGTGATGAAAACCGCAAAAAAAAACAATTAATCAACAATCAACTAGCCAAAATAAATGTAAATATAGTAGTATTTTCTTTTTCTAATACATTGCATATCATTAACAGCAGTAAACATCCATTTAAACTAGGCACTCCATTCACCAACATACTTTTCTCTTTTTTACAGGTCAAAAAGTGCTGTAAAAGCATATTTTTTTCTCTCTCTTTGCAAAAGATCATTAACAGACGACACCCCCGTACTTCCTCTACAACGACAAAAACGCCTCCGGAAACAGGCCGGCCATGTTGAGATAAAAAAACTTCATGGGCCAAACAAACTCAAGTGGGCAGCACATGTGGATATCTTTTGAAAAACGGTTTACAAGCAGCAAAAGAAAAAAAAATAGACTTATGTCTTCCTTCCTAGTGACCATTTTGTTTTTGAGGGTCTCTGCACTGAGTAAATAAACAACACCAATCAGTTTATTTGCGTACGTGCAGGCGAGCCAGGCTGGGCTCAGCGTGCATGCATGCGTATGTTTGAGTTCCAGGACGACCAAATGTTTATCCAACTGTGTACTTTTTTTTCCCTATCCACCTCCACTGATTAGCTAACAACAGCTGTACCCAAAAAAAAACATGCAGTTTTTAGTCAGTGCTAATTTAACGAGTCATGTTGGGAGAATGAAATATGAATACCGTATTTTCACGACTATAAGGCGCACTTAAAAGTCTTCAATTTTCTTCAAAATAGACAGTGCGCCTTATAATCCAGTGCGCCTTATATATGGAAAAAACAGAAAACCAAAAACCAAAAACAACCACTTCCGGATATTAAAAAAAATGCCTGAACAGAAACAATACTGTTAAATATACAGATGCCATCTTAGTTTATAAAATCTTCCATTATATAGCCCCACCCTCCCCCACTGCAAGATTTTATACAAAAAAAATCCAAAACATCAACAATGGCTGGCTCTAGAGGTGACTGTGTAGTAGCGAGTGCTTCATACCTGGAAGTCAATAGCAATTACCGGATTTTCACGACTATAAGGCGCACTTAAAAGTCTTACATTTTCTCCAAAATAGACAGTGCGCCTTATAATACAGTGCGCCTTATAATACAGTGCGCCTTATAATACAGTGTGCCTTATAATACGATGCGCCTTATAAAACAGTGCGCCTTATAAAACAGTGCGCCTTATAAAACAGTGCGCCTTATAAAACAGTGTGCCTTATATATGGAAAAAATCATTCATTGATGGTGAACCGTATAATGCGGTGCGCCTTATAGTCGTGAAAATACGGTATATGGATTTTTGGGGGAGATGAAGATTTACAATGCATTCTGGGAAGAAAACGGGAAGTGTGCGTTTTGGAATATGGCTATTCGTAATGGGCTTATAAAAAAATGTTTTTTTTCTGTTGTGTAATCTTGGTTTTATTGTTTAGTGATAAAACTGAAGACTTTGCACAGGGGGAAAAATTGGGATATGAATTTTGGCGACCGTATTTTATGGACTATAAGTCGTAGTGGCGAAAAAGGGTTGCACAATGAGCTCATTCACTCCCTTCGAAGTCTGTATAATTGTGATTATGCGTTAATATCAACAAGCTCTACTCCACTTAAGGCCGGAAATATTGTTAACCGCGAGCTTGATCAAGTTCACGCATGATTATAAGGCATTAAAAAAGAAATGGGTTAACGTTCATGGTCAATTCGTCTTGTGAGGAAAATGTTGAAGGCGTGACGGGTTGATAAGACCCTCTGAGGAATATGACAAGGCCCCCCAGGCTCCAAGGCTTCTTAACAACAACAAAAAAAGAGGCAAGTCGATGTTTTCAACCTCGACGGGGCGCAAACAGCGGGGGAACGAGGGTGGGATGGAGGTCAGGGTGGGGGAAAAAAAAGGGGTCTGGATGGCGTCACTTTTAAGATGGGAGTTTTCCTGTTGTGTAAACACTTTTACTGCTGAGTTCTAGTTTAGAGTATCTGCATTGAGTCGAGTTAAGTGAGACATTACTAATAAAAAATAAGAAAATAAGGGCACTTCTAAAGCTGTCAGGATTCGATTCTTCTTGTTTATCAAGAAAAATGTACTTTTTTAAATTAAACTGAATATAAAATGTACCAAGGTGAGAAAAAAAATACAAAAATAAATAAATATTGTAATGTGTGTTAATAATTTTACTAATAAATTGACTGCTTTTATTTTAAATATGTTTAATATAAAATAAAATTCATTTTCCTTTAAAGAGATAACCAACACAAATACATGCAAAAAAATCAAAATGCATGCATAGGCTATATCATTAAAATGATAAATTCGATAAATTCGAAAATTAGATTTAAAAATATCAGGTAAAATATTTATTTAAAATAGATATACAGTAATCCCTCAATTAGCACGTCTTCCCTGCTTTGCAATTTTTTCCACTGTTAATAAAATATATATATATATATTTATATATTTTTTTAAGATCATAAAAATCCATGCTGAAACTCGCAAGTCACTTTTGCTACAAAGACTAAAAAAGTTTCTATGATCTGTCTGAAAACAAGCTACCGAATCTCATAATACTCGCATCAACATCAAAGCTTTCAAATGAACGTCCGCCTAAGCGATTGTACTTGATAAAGCAGTGAACACAAACACTTTCAAGCCTTTGTTATTTGTGTACGTTTCAAACACATCAACAACCCAAAGGCATTTTTCGTCTGTTTTTGCAGACGTTAACAACAGTCACAACTACCAAACTATATAAAACACAAAAAAAACCCTACATATTCAACTCATCAACAAATTTGACCAAAAACAACAAATCCACTTGCCTAAAAAAACTCCAAAAATCTAATATTTAAGCATGACAAAAACAGACGAAAAATTTAAACAT
This sequence comes from Stigmatopora nigra, assembly GCF_051989575.1. Taxonomy (NCBI): domain Eukaryota; kingdom Metazoa; phylum Chordata; class Actinopteri; order Syngnathiformes; family Syngnathidae; genus Stigmatopora; species Stigmatopora nigra. The sequence goes on from NC_135514.1 coordinate 12,158,228, forward strand.
ACTGTGCTTTGGACACTACGAAAAGTCTTATATAACTATAACTATATAAAACACATAAAAAACCCTACATATTCAACTCATCAACAAATTTGACCAATTACAACAAATCCACTTGCCTATTAAAAAAACTCCAAAAATCTAATATTTAAGCATGACAAAAAACCATTAGGCGACAAATTTAAACATACTGTGCTTTGGACACTACGAAAAGTCTTCAAAAAAGGCTTAAAAATCCCTCGCCCAAAAGTACAATTGGCAACAGAAGCATAGCGGCGGAAAAACTAAAATAAAATCACTTTCGCCTGAGATGACCGAAATCGACGGTTGAACGAAAAACTTGCATTGATAGGCAAAGTCACATCGACATTTTACATGCAAAGGATAGGCCGAGAGTCACTGAAAGGTCGCCGCATACAAGAACGAATGAGTCGGGTTGACTGACGTTCCGCCATCCGCCGACACCTCCGCCATAACACCGCCCCGTCCCCCCTAGCTTAAGAGAGACATGTGTCACAGCAGGAGAGGGGTTGCCAATCGTGGTAAAGCTGAGTTTTATCCACATCACATGATTCCGCGGGCGCCAATGGCCGCCCGTGAACTAGCACGTCACGGACAAGTGAGAAACAGAGAACAAATACAGCCCCCGCGATGCGTACCCTTGGGTCCTGTAAGAGTCAAGCGTTCAAACGCGAAACCTCTGAGAGAATCAGCAACCAGTTATCTGGACTGGTTCCCCGGGGCGATGCATGACTGCCGCCCACTGCTTGTACGGTACAGGCATTTTGTCGTTTTCCATTGTGCTATTTTCTATTCAATCATTTAGTAATGAGAGTGAAATGACACTTTAGAAAATGAGAGGTGATCAGGCCCCCCCCTTATCCCCAGAAGGGAAAACAGGCAATCTTAGGAGGCTGTTTGTGATCATCCTAAGACTTATTTATCTCTCTTTGGCGTCTCCGTTATTGGAAGCGCAACAGGAATTGACGGCAATGGTTCGTTTGGAGTCTTTTGTAACCCACAGATTCCCACAAAAGAAGATCTCCGCCTTGATGGGATGCTAATGACTAATTCGGCTTTGTGTTGTGTTGTTTTGACAGCTTGCGAAAATGAGAGTATACGAAAACAAAACATATTCCACTCACCTCTTTGACTTTCTCTCGCCGTTCGTTGGTCTTGAGATCCACGGGTTTGCCACCGTCCCTCCCCAGGGGGGTCTTCAGCAGACACCTGCGGAATTTCTTGTAAGCAAAGGTGCTGGTGTCCGGGGATGAGACTTTCTCCAGCCCCAAGGTCAAGTCTTCCTGCGCCTTCCCACCGGCCAGACGTTCCTCCGTGGCCTCGGAGGATGGGTGCATCTTCCGGGTGAGACCCTTGAGCCGGGCGATCCCTCCTCCACCATCACCCCCAGTGCCGGCATCCATCACGAAGCCACTCTCCACTTTATTGGACGTCACATCCCTTGGGTGTTCTTGTTCTCTGGGTCTCTTAGAGCGCTCGCCGGCGTCATTCTCCGCCGTGCCTGAACCCGCCGCCGTCACCGGTTGAGTCTCGCTCTTGGACAGAAAAATGCGTTTCAGCCTTACCGAGTCCGGTAAGAAGAAAAGCGCCCCGAAGCAAAGGGTCACCAGCCCGGACAGGAAAAGCAGGAAGACAAACTTCTGCGATAGACGGAGACCCATCCCCGACGCGGAGACGCCGGGCAACTTTCGGAACACCATCTGGGATGACTTCTTCTCGTGTTGGGTAGTCTTTGGGGGTCTTTTTTTATATCGGCACACAGCTGGTTGGCAGTGTACGAGGCCTGGCTTCCAGGCAACACTTGAGCTTTTTTAGCAATGAGCTGGCAACACGAGCCCACCGCCCCGGGCTCTCTTTAGTGATGGGCTGCAGCGTCTCTGGATCATGCTACCGGCGTTTTTTGTTTGTTTGTTTCTCCTGCAATCTTCTTTCTGTTTTACTAATAAAATACAACCATGGGAAAGGTGGGCAAAGTTGTGTGCAGATGCATGATGCACACCCAAGATCGCAGATAGGGGAAACGAACCTTCATCGGTGTATAATCCCTCCACGATGACACGAATCCAGCTGTACCATCCGAGCTCACGGGTAAGGGGGGGCGACTCCTCCTCTATGCCAAGCCGCGCTTCGAGCTCCTTTTCCGGCGTCAACACGCCACGCCGAGCCGGTAGGTGGGTGGTATGGGAATGGACGAAATTCGTGAAAAAAGCCAGCGATTTTACGTCCCGTGGCAAGTTATCCGACTCGATGAACAAAGACAAAAAAAGGGGGTTGAAATATCCAGAAGGCTCCGAAGGATTTGCTTTGCGAAAGGGGAGGGGGACTCGCCGCTTCTCGTAGCCGATTCAGCCACGTCCCGATCGGCTTCCTCACGAAGGAGATGCCGCTGTACGATACCACCGCTGCGGAGGTCCGTCTGGAGGATGTGGAGCAAACAGTGTGCGAAGTCAGGTAGTGCAGCAGGAGAGGGAGTAAAAAAAGAGAGAGCGAGAGAAAGACGGGGGTTGATTGAAGCCCACCCTTACTCCTCCTTTACCCGATGATCCAGTGGGATGCTCGGATGCCTTTGATAGATGCACACGGCAGCTTATCACAACACAGCCGGGGGAGGAGGCTCCATTCGGATTCCGGGGCATCCACAGTTGATTTTTTTTTAAATTCTGGAGGATAGACACAAACTAAGGAGTGTGTCGAAGAGGCTGATATTTTTCCCATTGATAAAAAAAATTAATAAAAAAAAAAGCTAGGTGATGGTTTATTTACACCCCCAAAACAAATCATCAAATGCCCAAAAATAAACTAACATTAAAGCATTTGAGATTAAAATGTTAGAGAGATTGCACAGAAATGTATCAAACATCAAGTGAACCACATGAAACATTGTTGATGTTTCTTTTGTTTGCCAGAATTTTTTTTTACATTATAGATGTTGTTGGTGAACACGGGTGTCCAACTCCACTCCTTGAGGGATGCCATCCAGTCTGTTTTCCATCTCTCCTTCCTCTAAAACACCTGAATCCAATAATCAGTTCATTATGAAGTTTCCGGAACCTTCCGGAAGCTTGTTAATGAGCCTGATTATTAGATTCAGGTGTATTGGTGGAGGGAGACATGGAAAACAGACTGGATTGACGTCCTCGAGGACCGGAGTTGGTTCTTTAGTTGGAAAATAGAGAAACATGACAGTTTTAGTGCTTGTTACTAATTTAAAAGGAAAAAAAGCCTTTTACTTACTTTTTAGCTTCAAAGCCGGGATTCAAACCCAGAAACTACAACTGAAAGGCCAAGAATTGTATTGCATTATTGCCATCTAGTATCTTTTGCTCATTTCTGCACTTTCTTTTGTCCCGATGCTCTTTATTTGTTCCCTCTTAGCTATAAAAGCTGTCTGGAAAGTAGAATCACTGAAACACAAAGTTGTGTAAAAATGGTCATAGACAGTCATTTCAATTTATTCATCATAATTTCCTGAAACATGATGGATTAGGAGAAAAAAAAGTCATGAGAGCTATTTGTCTCTCTTTATTCCTGCAAACAAATGTTCATTATTTCCCATTTGTGTAATGCCATTAGTCATATAGCCTTTAGCTGGTCACAAGGACGGAAAATACTCTTAAATGAATGTCAGCGTGCAACAACAAACTCTTGGTTTATTCTTCCAAGAGCCCCCCGAGGGCACCTGCATCTATTTTTATATGATTATTTATTTACAGATGCTGTGTGTGGCCAAGTCTTGTGAAAGGACCTGCCGTTCTATTACCAGGCAGTCTTGCAACATTTTGGAAAGAACAGCTTTCAATTGGATGCTTTGGGCACTTAATGTTGAAATAGTTCAAGTTTATATTTTATATTTCCAATTGGATTAGATGGAATGTTTTTTACTGAAAAGAAATGACAATTAATTAACATTTTTGTGTTTGAAAACCGAAGAGAAAATGATTGATTTTGTAGTTGTAGTAGGAGGAGTAGTAGTAGGAGGAGGAGTAGTAGTAGTAGTAGTAGTAGTAGTAGTAGTAGAAGGAGTAGTAGGAGTAGAAGGAGTAGTAGGAGTAGTAGTAGTAGGAGGAGGAGTAGTAGTAGTAGTAGTAGGAGGAGGAGGAGGAGTAGGAGTAGTAGTACTAGTAGTAGTAGTAGTAGTAGTAGTAGTAGTAGTAGTAGAAGGAGTAGTGGGAGTAGTAGGAGTAGTAGTAGGAGGAGGAGGAGGAGTAGAAGTAGTCGTAGTAGAAGGAGTAGTAGGAGTAGAAGGAGTAGTAGGAGTAGTAGTAGTAGGAGGAGTAGAAGTAGTAGAAGTAGTAGAAGGAGTAGTACTTTAAATTGACTGGAAGCCATTGGGCAGTTTTAATGGGTTCAATAACAGGCAATTATCTCTAAATCAATTAATGTGTACTTTTTGAGCGAAATGGTAACTATTTTTAGTTAGTCAAAGGTTGTTTTTACCATTTTTTGTTGTTGTTTAAATAAGAAAATGTTAAAAAAAAAAAGAATGCCAACAGAGAGATGTAACGTGTAAAACAAGTCAAAATGGTTTATGTACTAAAAATAATTATATATGTAGAGCCTATAAGTGTAGGTGACTTGTCCACTAGGGAGCAGTATAATAGTTTCACAAAGACAAATTAAAAGTTCATAGCATTAAAGACTTTAAAGTTGTTTTCATAAGATGAATTTGAAATCATATTTTTTGGGGGGGCTTGTTTTTAATATCTAAATTTATGGGGGGCTAGGACACCATTTAAATTGGTCAGTAATTTTCTGATCATTGAAATCGAGGCAAATTTGCCATTCCACAAAGTGACATATAGCCCAACTGTCTTAAAACTGGCTGTCATTTCTCCTTTTATTGATTGAATTTCATAGCGGCTTGCACTTTGGAACACCATTGCACTCAGATTGTGAATTGGCTTGCTTTTTCATTTCCGACTTCGATTGTAAGACTTACTGCTTTCAAGCCGTCTCCGCATTAGTCGGGCAAGCAAACACGGTCACATTATAAAGGAAAGAGGATCAATAATTTTCCCTGTGGAACTCTGCTGAACGTTAGCACGCAATATTAAACCAGAGTTTTGCTGTACGAGTCCATAGTGGGGAAGGTTAGACATTCTGGAAACAAGATTTTGACAATTTGGATGGAGAAATAGGGGTTGAAGGACGTTGAGGGTTTGACTGACAGGTACCAGGTCAAGAGGTCAACCTGGAAAAGTGGCTTTTGTAGGGTACAATAATGCTAAAGACCCGGTCAAGTGGAAAAAGCTGATTTGCTGAAGTGACCCTTCACAGTGACTTAGGCCAACAACTATTTTATGCCCGCTCGTAGTAGTATTAGTAGTAATAGTGGTAGTAGTAGTAGTAGTAGTAGGAGTAGTAGTAGTAGTAGTGGTAGTAGTAGTGATAGTAGTAATATTAGTAGTAGTAGTAGTAGTAGTAGTGGTGGTAGTAGTAATATTAGTAGTAGTAGTGGTAGTAGTAATATTAGTAGTAGTAGTGGTAGTAGTATAGTGGTAGTAGTAATATTAGGAGTAGTAGTGGTAGTAGTAGTGATAGTAGTAATATTAGTAGTAGTAGTAGTGGTGGTGGTAGTAGTAATATTAGTAGTAGTAGTGGTGGTAGTAGTAATATTAGTAGTAGTAGTGGTAGTAGTAGTGACAGTAGTAGTAGTAGCAGAAGTAATATTAGTAGTAGTAGTGGTAGTAGTAGTGGCAGTAGTAATATTATGATAGTAGTAGTGGTAGTAGTAGTGGCAGTAGTAATATTATGATAGTAGTGGTAGTAGAAGTACTCTGTGAGTACCGCAAGGTACTTTAACAAGTCTGGGTCCATCCACAAAATCTACAACATACCCCCCCTGATCATTGCAATACATATCACTTTTCACTTTTGTACAAGATTGGTAAAAAGGCATCAATTAGTGGCGTACATTAGAGGATTCGGTGATGCATGTAAATGAGTGCAGGCAACAGTAAACAGGCCATTAAACAAATGCAATTGGAGACCCCACGGTTATTAAACACACAGCACTACTTTTAGTCGTCTAGTACAGTTATTAGAATGGCTGCATATTGCCATCTGTGGGTTCATTTTGGCCATGGCAAGGAAAGAAATGGAGGATTGAGAGTGACATACCTGAAAAGCTCGAGTCATGGGGTGCTGTTTCCATTTAAAAGTCTAAAAAATGAAGAAAACAATGCATGTTAGTAGAATTCTCGATATGCCACCCATGACAGTCGCGAGATCCACATTGTTAGACTTAATCGTATCAGTTGCAAACAATATTATTGATGCAGAGTGTCTGCCAAAGTGGTTAAGAAAGACAAAACAAGTCATTGTAAATTTGAATGAGACAACAATAGAAGGTTTTTTTCCTCGCTAAGCTCTTTTGGCAGCAGTGACAAAACATTTGAACGAGGAATAACAATTGCAGTTATGGCACTTGACAAATGCGGTTGGGAAATTTGTCAAGTGTGGAAAGGATTTTAGAGGCAAAGCATGTTATTATTGCATGATTTTAGGGTTTTTTTATTGGCTTAGAATGAAGACAAATCAAGTCAGTAAAGAAAAAAGGCAGAATAAATATTTACCTGTCATGGAAAATAGCATGAATTAATAATTAATAAACATTTTTGAGCAGGTACGAAAATGTCTTGGTGGAAAAAATACACAAAATACTGTGAAATTGTTGCAAAATGAAGTAATTTCACAGTTTTACATGACAATAACATGGTGAGAGTACAGTAAAAGTTCAATGTAAAAAAAAAAGGCATAGTGCTAAAATTAATCCATTCAAGGGTCGCGGGGGGTGCTGGAGCCCATCCCAGTAACCTATGGGGACACCATGGACACACAGAGACAAAGGACAACCCTAAAAAAGAACCCACTTAAGGACATTTAAAAATACACACTGTGAGGCCCGACGTGGGATTGAACCGCCGGCCCCAGAACTGCGAGGCGGGCGTACCAACCACTTTACCACCGGTCCACCACCTTTTTATTTCTCAATTAAACAATAAAAAAATGGTTAAAATAATGACACAGTGACGGCATAGTTAGAAAGTAAACCAATATTTTGGTATATACTTTATTAGACCGTTAGTTTGAAGTTATTACAGTGATGGAATGCTCAAAACTTTATGAGAAATAATCCAGGAAGTGCACGCTTCATAGTTCTATTTCTTTTCTTTTGTACATTAGAACGATACATTTTTAATACATACATTACGTCTTTGTATATGTACATGTTTGTGTTGGAAGATATATCAAAAATAATAATTTTCCCCACAGGAAATGCTGATAAAGCAACCTATGAAAGACCAAAGGATTAGTAGTAAATAAAGTACTTTCTATCTATATTAAAAGATGTTGCTAGTGAGTGGGAAATTGCTATTCCCGCTACAGCCATCTTGTTTTTTTGTTGTTGTTTTTTTAAGACCTGTCATGAAAACGATGAAGAGTCGGCGACTTATTGCTAGGAGTGACGTCATTTTGGAGATAAAGATTCTTTCTTTCCGCGCTATTAAAGTGCTCGTTTTGATGTGGCGTCATTAATGACGAGATGTTTTTGGAGCAATGTGAGGTAATTTGAAGAAAAATAGCAATCTTTGGGCAGGTGAAGAAGACATACTGCATGGAAGGAACTAATTGGGACGATTGATGACATAGATATTTGTCTCATTTCGATTTAGTGACTAATATATTCTCTATAGATGATCTGGTTCAAAATGAAGTCTTTTCCCCCTTTGGTTTTGGTTTCTTTGTACGTGCTGAAAAATGATATGGAAATGTTAAATAAAGGGTTGGATTTTTTGTGGAAATTTTGGTTTTTAATTGCAACAAAATAGGAAAGATTTCTTTTTTTTTTAAATTGGGAAAAATCATTAACAGGGTTTTAACGTTTAAATGGGGGAGTCAGATTAAGGCACAATGTTGGAATATGTTATATATAAATATTTTTTTATTTATATTTTGTTACTTGCAAAACTTGCAAGATAAAACAAAAAAATGGCATAGATTAAATCTTTTTTCTTTTTTTTAACTCACATGGAAGAGTTAAGAATTAATTGCAAACTAACTACAAAAAAGTAATTTAGGAGATAAATTTTATGATTTAAAAAAAATAGAAAAAAACTACTTTAAAAGTGCCAAATTATTAATTTGCAACAATTAATTCCCGATGTTATAAGAGTCACATTGCAATTAATTTTAGTTGAGAAAAGGGTCAAATTATCATAACATATCGCAAGATACTAACAATAATAGTCAAAGGTTTTAAAGATAAAATTATCTAATTCAACAGAAAATAAGATCAAACTAATAATTTCAAAAAAAATGAAATTAAAATTTTAAAAAAGCTAATTAACCTGAGCAATGACATCCAATATCTTAATTTCCTATCTCCCACTTTACTTTAGAAACCAAACCGAGGGGGAAAATTGAACTCTAATTGAATTAAAATGAACTTTAAGCGCATTAGTGTAATATATATTTAAATAACGCTTAATCCAGTTGTTGTATTCCTAACAAATATGAAGGCATTTAAAAGTTAAACCTGTAGAGCAATGTAAACATGATATGTAAAGCACATTATATGTATCATTACAGTGTACACATACATACATATTGCAAATAAAAAGGTACTTTAGCAAGTCACATGCCATGTAAAGCTATGAAAGACACTCATTGAATCGAAAAGGCAACAAAAAAGCACTTTTTTTAAAAACACAGAATAAAGTTGTGGTTAAATTGTGGTGAAATCTGCATTTCATAACGTTCAAAAATCAAAATATTTAACATGGAAGTACATTGACTCGGAAACGAACAAAATATCCCTTCTGTTGTCGTGAGTTAATTCAATCTTTGGAAAAATAATAAATGTTTACACGTAGAGGCTGTGTATACACGATGTCTCCACTAGAGGACGCTAAACTTTATGACCGGCATTTGATTGACTCCATAAAAGTTGATCATTTTGTGATATGATGTGAAATTTTGGGTGTAAATGAGAATTAGGGCCACACTGAAAAACACAAAAACATTAAATTTGTTCTTTATAAGAACATTAAAATATCATTCCTCAATTAGCATAAAAAAATAGAAATGTCACGACTTTGTCAGGACAGTTTGACTATGTCTATAAATTAAATTTATTACATTACAGAACAAATCCAGCAAAAAAAAAGTATTTTTTTGTTGTGTTACAAAAAATAACAATATTTTTTAATATTTTGAAACATATTTTATCGATGTTATTGCCGTAATTTTGCTTCTATTTCAGTGTAACTCTAAATACTCTAAAATAATGAACATTTGCATTGTAATTCTGTCAAAATAAACGTTTTTAACCTCAAAGTCATGCATATTAATGCCATCTAAATGGTCAATAAATACAATATAAATATTTTTTTATACTTTACCCCCCCTTTTTGCTGCATAGAATTATATTAATTGTTTAAGATGGACTGCTTTTAAAGCATGGATTCATTCACCTTACATTGTGATAAAGAAAATGTGCGTGTATGCCTTTAAGACAGCGAGCTTTGATTGTTGATGTTTGCCCAAAGTGATCTTTAAAGGGAGCTACTTTCAATATTAAATACACATTTAGTAAAAAGATGGAGGACATCAGAACATTTGTCGTCTTGTTCTTTCCTTAAATAAGAAAAGTGAGTTTTTGAGAGAACAGAAAAAAAAAGCGTGCAGTTTTTTGATGAAAACTATGAACGAGTATTATGGCCACAGTGAAAACACCCCAAAAAATAGAACAGGAAAAATGTATTTTTTATCCAAAATGGGGTGGGTATTATTAAGTCTGATTGCTCCATGATTTAGAGTCGGATTTAATTGGAAAATATATATTTATATACATAAAAATATCTTGTTTTATCAAAGTCAAATGCTGTATTTGACTTCTATAGGATAGATGGATTTCACTGTTGTTGATTTCTTTTGCCCATATAAGTGTTTTTCTTTAAAAATATTTTTTTTTTCAAGGGAAAAATATGTATGATTTTAGTCTTTTTAACATTTCATTTTATTCATTTTTTTGCTTGAAGTAAATATCAGAAAATATCACTTGTTTTTTAGTATATACTTCATTTTTTTAACATTTTGATGGACAATTAAGTGGCTCATATCAAAATCAACTATGTCACTTATTTTTAGTATATACTTAATTTTATTTTTTATTTTGATGGACAATTAAGTGGCTCATATCAAAATCAAATATTAAATTACATTATAATGTTTCAAACTGACTAATTTCTCAATAGCTTTTTAATCAAATATCAGTTTTACATTCAACATTTCAGTATCAATACTTTTAACAATTTTTCCCTTTTTTATCACCAGGGTAATAAATTATAGAATTAAAATTTCTATAACTGAACAGACCACAAAAAAATTGAAAAAGTATAAACACTGATCCTTAAAGCAATATTTCAACATTTTTGTCTCTGGCCTAATTATTTAAATTAATTAATTGCAGACGTATAGCCTTTAAATTCCTAATGCGGAGTTAACCAAAAAATTTGTTGCGAATTATCCAGTAGATGACAATTTTAGTGATTTTTTTTTCCACTTGTTAGATCAAAAAAAAATTATCTAAACAATTAATAATTATCATTTAATTCATACTCCAATAGTGTGGCCATAATACTACTTTGTACCATCTAATATACAATCCCTGAAATGAAAAAAGGCAGTGCTGTCAACCCCCAAAAAATGCATTGACATAAAAATAAGGCAAAAATATGCGACGAGCATTTCCCCATTCTTCGTAATTTCGAGCGACGGCGTGATTGTGATTGGCTTCGTTTTTTTTCCAAATATTTTACTGGAAAATCCCACCTCACTTAGACGTGCTACACAACATGGAATTATCAGTGAATCCATCAAATAGTCCCTTTGGTAATGCATAGTTCAATCCTGAATGTCTATTAACTGTGATTACGTCTCTTAAAAAGTAAAGAGCGACAATGACGACAAAAAGATTAAATGGCTCTTTGTGTATTTCCTCTTTTTCCCAAACCCCATTTCACGCACCTTCCTCCATTCGACAACTTTCTTAAGGCAGGAAGGGTTCGTCCTCGTCTTCGTCCTCGAAATGAGGCCCGGGATCGCTTAGGCATCTCATCAGCTTCTCTCGATTGCCCCCGGCGTCCATTTCGCCATCCTTGTGGCGCTCTTTGGGGTTGGCGGGGGCTATCATGGTCAGTCCACCACTGTCCTCCCCTTCCGCCGCCTGTTGGAACTCGTTCAAGATGTTGACAGAGTCGGGAGATTGGGGGGAAGCCAGATCTACGTGGATGGTGGGAACGCTGTCCAATGATGGTTTCATGCTGTAGGCTTGAGGGTCTGGAAGAGGTGGGTAGGGGGGTTAAATTGGGAAATCAATACTCAATGGATTGGGCCGCCATTTTTTACAGCATGTCCACACAAACAGGAGTTTTTAGTTGTTGTTTTTTTAAGTCTGATTTTTGATTATTATAGATCGCTATAGAAAGGGGTTTTCTTTGTATTAATAGGTGGTTTGGGGAATTGTTTTAGATATCTTTTGACCTGGGTGTATGTTTGTTTGGTTAAGGTAAAAATAATGTTAATAATAATACTAATAATATCGCAAAAATGTTTGAGGTTGGGTGATATTTAAAAAGAAATAATCTTAAAAACATTTTCTGACCAGTAGTTCTGCCCTATGTGTTCATATGTTGTTGTTTTTGTGAGGGTTATTTATTCTAATTTTGAGGGTTAAATTAGTTTCATTTGATCTGGAAAAACTGTAAATTTAATTAATAGAATCTACTTTCAACATGTAAATACATATATTTCATGCAACACGATTTTTTATTTATTTACTTATTTATTGCCTATCTATTTATGTAAAAAAAAAGTCTTTTTCTGTGTCTGTATTCTCACAATCTTGCTACTGTGACAGTGAAATTTCCCAAATACGGAGTGAATAAAGTTATCTGATCTAATCTAATGTAATCTAATGTAATGTAATCTAATGTAATGTAATCTAATGTAATGTAATCTAATGTAATGTAATCTAATGTAATCTAATGTAATGTAATCTAATGTAATCTAATGTAATCTAATGTAATGTAATATAATGTAATGTAATATAATGTAATGTAATATAATCTAATGTAATCTAATGTAATGTAATCTAATGTAATGTAATCTAATTTAATCTAATGTAATGTAATCTAATGTAATCTAATGTAATGTAATGTAATCTAATCTAATGTAATCTAATCTGGAAAAAAGTTTTCAGTTTGACTGTGTGATAATAATTTCATTTTAAATGTGATGTTATGACTAAAACAGCCTATATAGAGAACCAACTGTTGCTCTGGCAACCTGATCCACATGTACTACTTCTGCAACCCATTCATTTCTATTTTTGCATTTATTATTTTATATATAATTTTAAAATCCTGTTGTTTATGGATATGCAGTCATTCCCCTGGCGTGCAAACGCAGCATGAAAACATTCTTGTTTAAGACATACATAAAAAAATCAAAAACATGAAGAAAAAAATGCAGGGGACTGTAAATCGGGATTATTTTAATCCATGAACTAAATTGACTAGATTGCACATGTGAGTCATGCGTGTTAGCACTTTGGTGATGGTGACTAGTTGGGTAGAGGGGGTTTATTATTATCATCATTATTATTTTCGTTATTACTCCACAGGTCACATACCTGCAACGACACTGTCCACTTTCTGTTGCCGAGTGGGTTTGAAATCATTTTCTCTGCCTAAAAAAACGAGACCAAACTCTGGTTTACATGGCGGCCGCCACATGCAAACATATTTCCGTCAACTGGGGGAAATATCTGGAGCGGAAAAATAAGGCCGTAGTGTCTGGGAGAATTATTAAATATGGCTGTGTGAAGATAAAGCAAACAAAAAATATGTAGGTGTGATCGCTCCCTGCGTGTTTGCGCACTGGCGCGGTGTTTGGGAAGAAGGGGGGGGGGCATAGATGGATGTGTTTACCTGAGGCCAGTCTGGCTCTGCAAATGGTTGGTGAGTCGGGGGGAGCGGCGGGCACCGTTAGGTAGTTATTTATGTCCTTGATCTATAAAAGAAAAAAGGAAGATATTAATATTAGAAGAGATATTTGTTTGGGGGTTATTTCATTTGGGTTTTGGGGGAGTTTTTTAAGGGTTCCTTGGTGAACAATTTGAGCTGGGCAATATGATATAAATGTATATTATGATTACAAAAATGATCAGTTAATATCGATAATGGTAATGATAACTATCAAATATTTTTTGTTTTAAATTTGAGACTTCAAAGTTCTGTGAACAAGTAAATAAATGACTTTCATACGTATTTAAATATGAAAGTGACTATGTTACCTTTCTTTATAAGAGATAATGAAATACGATGATTTTTAAAAGTATTTTTGTTGTAAAGATTGGACAACTTCCTCCTTACACTATGAAAAGTGAAAAAAAAACCTTTAGAAATTTTGACTGGCAATCTTTTAGTGGGTCGAGTCAGTGTTGTCATGCATCTCAATTATTTGGGCCGTTCATTTCGCAACAGCGCCTCAGTGCCCTGTAGTGGTCGCGTGGTGTAATTACAGTTTAAAATGATCAACTTTTCATCAAAAAAAATTAAATATTATCGTTGTCAAAAATTCTATCACGATAATGATCGTTATCGCAATAAAATAAATAATTCAACAGTTCTGTCAGTTCCATTAATGCTCCTAAAATGAATTATATACATATAGTGAATTAGTAGCAGGCCAACTCTGTGTACCTTTGTATCCAGCGCCATCATTTTTTGCTTCTTTATAAGGAATTCGCCAATGTTCTCCTCATAAGGATCGGCCAATAGGGTGTGCCGATTGTAGGAACGCAGCTGAGAACAGAACGTTCAGATTAGTCCCGCAGAACTCTCATCGTTTGAATAAAAACACCGAAATGCTTTGAGACACAATAAGATGGAAGTTACCCTCTGCCTTGTCTTCTGAAGATTTCCCCGAAGAATCTTCCGGATTTCATCCTCCCGGCTTTTGGACAGCTGTGGCAGAGCACGTTCCTGAGGCTTGGGGGGCTGTGGCTTCTTTGGCTGGATGTTTCTGTGATACAAAAATGTCATGTCGTAATTCATATTTTGACAAGGTACGGTTCTGTGTTATCGACTGTGACGAGACGGGTCGGTGGACTGGCTTCCGTTCAACTTTTACGTTCATTTAGTGAGAAATGAGTCGAACGCTCATAAAAGAGAAGCAGTGGCGCACTGGGCTATTTTATCGCACCGCTGGTGTTTGCAACGATGATAATTTGTGGGCTGAGAAGGCTGAGACTAAAAACAAAGTATAAACAATTTGGTTTTATTGACCAGTTCAGTCTATGATTTGTGTCATTTCTGGATTTGTGTGACTTGAGTTTGACATTTGTGACTATAGAAGTACGTCCGGCTATACCAAACTACGGCCCGCGGGCCACATCTGGCCCGCTAGGCGTTTTAATCCGGGCCTTTTTTTTTTTTTCCCCAAGATGGCGCCATCACACAGAAGCCTGTGGCAGTAGCTCTGTCCACTCTTATTTGTTTTTCGTCTTTTACAGCTCCTCTATCTTTTTTTAAAATTACATTTTAATATTTCTTAATACATTCCTTTTTACTTTGTACTTTATACTTTTTACTTTAATAATGACTGATAAGTATGTTAATACTTTAGTCCTTTTTTTCTGTTTATGTTTCATATGTACTGTTAACGGATGCACTTTTTTATATGTATCATATCTTGTGCTGACCCGACCCATCTGTTAAATTTTTTAAGTCAATGTGGACCCCGGGCTGAAAAGTTTGCCCACCCCTGGACTATACTCACTGCATGGAGACGGTAGAAGGCATAGCGGAGGGCATATTGACACCGCCTCCGCTCTCCACCTGCTCAATGGCATGCTTCATCTCTAGCTTGTGGTAGAAGGCGATAAGCTGCGGCTCCTTGGAACGCTCGCCAGCAATCAGGCATTTCTTCACGTACTTCTTGTTGAAGCGGTTCAATCTAAAAGAACAGGCAAAAAAAGAAGCGTTTGGTCACCATTGGGCTGCCATTTTTTTAAGTACGTCAAATATTTAGGAAGAGATCAAAATGATTCCCATTAGTAAGATTAAAAACATACTTGTCTTTCCAATGGTGATGGCCATAATGTCCGCAAATGTCCTCAATGCCGGTCAAGAGGTGGTCAAGGAACTAAACGTGAATACAACAGGGTAAATAATCCAATATAAATAAAATTTAAGCCTTATTACATAGAGGAACTGTACAGGCACTTGACAGATCATTCTCAATAGGGTTCAAGTCTGAGGATGGGCAGGGTCAGCACAAGATACGATACAAATAAAAAAGTGCATCCGTTAATAGTACATAGGAAACATAAACAGAAAAAAAGGACTAAAGTATTAACATACTCATCACTCATCGTTAAAGTAAAAAGTATAAAGTACAAAGTTAAGTATAAAAAGGAATGTATTAAGAAATATTAAAATATAATTAAAAAAAGATGAAAAGATTTGCCCATTTCTGGACTAAATCAATCTCTTTACATCCTATTTAGGCTTTTATGTGAATTTCTGTTATCCTCCAAAAGTCTGAAAACATGATTAATTTATTAAAGACTCTAAACCACCCATTTTTAATGCTTGCTCATCTATAAGTATTTCAATAACGCTCCTTTATCTGAACTCAAGTATTTGTTCTGGGTCATACAAACTATTTACCAGTACAATGGTTTACTTGTACCTTTCCATAGTGTATAGTCATCTGACATCAACTTATTATTTGAGTCACAACTGCTATTCAACCGTAAAAGTATTTTTGGAAGCTTTCATTTATAATTTATGTCTTTAACAGAATGAACTGGTTTGGTGAGTCATGATATATGTTTAGCAGTACAATGATGTTTTCCTTGTAATTTTAAGTCTTTCAAATAATTTTCTAAGGCTACTTTGTGATAGTTATTGGTGGAAATATTTTTCCATTTTTCATAAAGGACCCAAAATTGTGATTATCATTATTGTGCAAAACATCCTCCTAAGTTTTTCTATAATTAACCTAAGCAGGGAACTAATTATTGAACTTACCATTGATTGACAGTGATCAAAAGGGAAAAAAAACAACTGAAAACAAAAAAAATGCTTAAAATTGAATGCTTTGTGCATCATAATTTGGCACATCTATAACTTGTGCATTAATTGTGTGGAAACGTTATGAGAATTAATTGAGAGTAAACATTTGTTGAATGCAGTGAGTGCTTTGTGGAAAAAAAAGTAGACTATTGTTGTTGTTATTGCAAAGATGGACCGATTATTAGTCAACTTGAAAGAGGAAGAAAAGCTATTATTATGCTCGAAGCAAAAGCAATGTTGACTCATTTATAATATTCACATGTGATTGTGGTATTGTGCAATATAGTGGTGTCATGTGCATTTTTGTTTACACGTCAAACAGAACAGACGTTTCACGTGTGCGGACATTATGTTAAACAAATATAGTACTGATGCAATAATGTTAAACAAAAACAAACCTCAAAGCAGCTTTCTGGCATTTTAAATTGGCCTTACAAGTACCAACAAATGACCTGTAGGGGGTATTAGTGCCCTTTAACTAACAGAGTAGGAACAAAACCATTTTTTTCTTCGTTAGACCATTTTTTAATCACAAAAAAATGAAATTATTGTAAAAACCTGAGTGTGGATTTCCTCATTGATGGAACGCTTGGCCTCTTGTTTCTTCTTCACGGCTAGCAAGTCCACCAACGGCTTGATCGTCATCCCCTATGACAAAAGCCGACCAAAAAATTGTCAAGTCATGCTTTTCGAGCACTCACACACGGCGCGCAAAAAACTGCAGCAAACTATATTTAGCCGTGAGTAATCGTTTGTCTATCAAATTGACGGACAAGGCCTTTTAGACTTTTAAATGCCGTTGGTGTGCTGCTTATCGTCACCTCTGTGAGCTGATTAAACTGCCTGGCAGGGTTAAGTAAAAAAAATAAAACGCCTGGAGTGGATAATAACTTTCATTACCAGCTCACATGGCAACAAATATTAAACAGCCGTTGGTTTTCTGCAACAAGTTTACCATAATTTCCATTAAAAAGTAAGTACCGTATTTTCACGACTATAAGGCGCACCGCATTATAAGGCGCGACCTCAATGAATGACATTTTTTCCATATATAAGGCGCACTGGATTATAAGGCGCACTGTCTATTTTGGAGAAAATTTAAGAGTTAAGTGCGCCTTATAGTGGTGAAAATATGGTAATTAATATTGACTTCCAGGTATGAAGCACTCACTACTTTACAGTCACCTCTAGAGCCAGCCATTGTTGATGTTTTGGATTTTTTTTGTATAAAATCTTGCAGTGGGTGAGGAGCTATATGATGGAAGTTTTTGTAAACTAAGATGGCATCTGCATATTTAACAGTATTGTTTCAGTTCAGGCATTTGTGTTTTTTTTAATATCCGCCAGTGGTGGTTTTTGGTTTTGTTTTTTATGATGGAAGTTTTTGTAAACTAAGATGGCATCTGCATATTTAACAGTATTGTTTCAGTTCAGGCATTTGTGTTTTTTTTAATATCCGCCAGTGGTGGTTTTTGGTTTTGTTTTTTCCCTATATAAGGCGCACTGGATTATAAGACGCACTGTCTATTTTGGAGAAAATGTAAGACTTTTAAGTGCACCTTATAGTCGTGAAAATACGGTAATACTAAATAATAAGCCAAAACTAAAATGGTAAGCAGACCAATGGATTTCAATTTAGGCTTCTGTTACTTCATCTGAGGTTTATTTAAGTGGCTTTAGGACTATACCTGGACAAAGACAGTGAAGAAGATGACGATAATGATGGTAGTGAGGAACATGTTCCTTAAAGGAAACTGTTCCTTTTTCAGCAAGAAGGCAAGGGAGAAAGCAATGGCTCCACGCAGTCCACCGTAAGCCACAATGAACTGGTCCTTGGATGTTAGCTTGACGATGCGGAACTTGTTGATGATGTATGTTAGTCCCACAACACCTGTTACAGACGAAAGATTGATCATTTAATAAATATATATAGTCAATATATATTCTCAGATATTTAAAAAAACAAAAAAACAAAAGGGGAGTTCAAAAAATCCTTTAAAAAAATTTGTTGATGTTTTTGGTTTGATTTTCAGCCAATATCAGTCCTTAAATGACTTTTTATATTTATTTTACTCAAAAGAAATGTTCTTTCTTAGTATTATTTAAACTTTTTTTAATATATAATCAAGCTCAAACAAATATTGCTATTTGAATCCAAAAAAAAAAATTGTTGACGTTTTTGGTTTGATTTTCAGGCAATATCTGTCACTGAACTTTTTAGATGTATTTTCCATAAAATAAAGTTTTTTCTTAGTATTGTTTAACCTTTGTTAATATATAATCAAAGACTCAATCAAAAATTGTTATTTGAATACATGAATTTGAACCTTAGCAATAAACCGCAATTATTTTCAAAATTATAGACACCTCACTTGAAAAATAATTGCAAATACAACCTTCAAAAATCTCTCTTGGTTATGTTATGTTCTTAAACACTACCATTTAAAATAATGAAATGTACACCCACCTATGACCCGTGCCACCAAACACAGAATGACAGTAACAGTGACAAATGTCCAATTCCAATGGTGCTTCCCATCCACAGTAGCCACACCGAGAAAGATAAAGATCAGCGTCTCGCTCACACTGCTCCACATCTTTAGGAAGTACTTGATGGTGGTGTGCGACTTGTGGGAAATATTGGCTTCCACATACGGCCTCATCACTGCCCCGCATGCTATCAATCTGTAAAGAAACAGCCTTTCATTAAACCTTAACAGCACACTCTCATTGGGAGTCATTGATAACATTCCAATTATACTAAAAGAGTCGACAAATCGCCGCCAACTCTTCGATTCAAATGTATTGGGACGTTGGGCGCCATCAATGAGACTGAAAAATGAGCATTTTACAGCTAGTTAAAATTTCTCTTTGTGAATGTCAGACATTTTCGTGGGAGGAAAACACTTTTATCATTGACCAATCCACATTAAGCCTCAGTAATATTGATCAAGGGTAAGCGTGGCATTTTTGTCCTCTTGTATTGATGAGGATATTAAGTGTATTTCCAAATAATTCATAAATAGATCTATCCAACAGAACCACTTTGCACTCCACCATTATATATAAGATATAAACGGTTCTGGTGGATGGATCTATTTATGAATTATTTATTTACACACACACACACACACAGTCATACCTCTACTTACAATTTTTTTATATAAAAATGAGTGACTCGAGATACAAAAAAAAAAATCCAAGTTACAAAATCCCCCAAAAAGCAAATGCATTTCCTTATCCGTTACTTTATTTTGAAAATATTGTATTAGAGAATTTACATATAATGTACACCTCTACTTACGAAATTTTCAAGTTACAAAAGAAGTTCAGGAACCAATATTTGAAAATATTGTTGTGGGTTTAGTTGGTAGTTGTGTAAAGGCCGTGGGAACGAATTAGAGAATTTACATATAAAGTACACTTCTACTTACAAAATTTTCAAGTTACAAAAGAAGTTCTGGAATCAATTAATTTTGTAAGTAGAGTTACAAATGTATATAAATATTGTTTTAATGTGTTTTGATGCATTTCTGAAAGGTAAATTAGTCTTTTCTACTGTGGTTTCACTTCTAATTCCCTGATGTTTGCCTGCAAATTTACCTACAGCAGGAGAGCACTCCCCGCTACTATAATAAACACGTGTTGTCTCTCCAGCCGCTAAACTAAAGCTCCAGTTACCCATCTCGAGTTCCACAACGCCCTATTTTGCAAGTGTGATCCCGCCTGCTGCTTGCCACATTCCCTGTTTAAGTCTGCCGTCACACTATGTCAAAAGCAAGCCACCAAAAATAAAATTAAAAGCATCAAAGGTTCCTCTCATACATCTTTGCAGCTGCTTGACATCATGGGAGCTATGGAAAAGAAGCAAGGGGATTTAAATTGTAACTTGTCTCTTTATTAAGAGATAAAACACTGTGACAAATCCAGGGGGCGAAATGGGAAAAACCTTGAGGCATGGCTTCAAACATTGGCTGTGACATCCAAGGGAAGACTGCATGTCACTAAATCTTCCAGCTTTGGAATTCTACTGATCAGAGACTCAGAGAGTGCAGCGATTGATAACCTTGGTTGGTTATTTTGATCAGTGAGTTCATAAATCTATGTGGCGTGTTCCTCGGGGTCTTGCGAGATTAATCAAAGTCTTCTTATTGATTTTGAGCCAGGGAATTTAACCCTGAGCAGAATAGCTATCAAAAAGAAAGTTTAACATTGCTCCAAAAAAAAATATGTAAAATGATTGTGTTTCCTTCAAATTCAGCAATGTATCATTCATTTTTTTTAATCTGCAAATTTTCCTCACTGAAACAAGACAACCAAAGAATATTGACAACACATTGATGTGCTCGGACGTTTGGTCGCCGGTCTTATGGCCGCCAGTCAAATGGTGACACAGAGTTTACTGTTGAAACCAGCTCTTAAAATTATATTCATTATTTAATATCCAAGTACATTTAACCGGCGACCCAACGTCCGGGCCACCAAACGTCCGGGCGACCAAACGTCCGGGCGACCAAACATCCGGGCGACCAAACGTCCGGGCGACCAAACGTCCGGGCGACCAAACGTCCGGGCGACCAAACGTCCGGGCGACCAAACGTCCGGGCGACCAAACATCCGGGCGACCAAACGTCCGGGCGACCAAACGTCCGGGCGACCAAACGTCCGGCCACGTACATTGATACCAATGGTAACGGAAATTTACTCATAAGGAAACTATAACTGCAATGTGGAAAACACCGATTAATTAAACGTTCTGCTTTTTATAGTTATTAACATAATTGATGTCCCATAAACAAAGCATGTATTTGCATGTTCTTTCTTTTTAGAAACCTCTGAATCATTTGCGCCCTAGTGACGTCTAAAGCTCTCATTGTTATGAAACTCGTACACTGGATTCTCCCTACTGTGTGGAAATTCTGAGGGGGTGGTTCCTATTATCTAGGCAAAAGCACCAACCCCCCCACCCCCCTTTGGCAGGCCTTTCTACTCAACATGAAGAAAAAGGAAGGCGTGATCTGCTAGCTCGAGGGAGGTTAAATACAAAGTGGAGCACTTACGAGAACGCTACTAAATCTTATAAATCCCAAGGCACTCCAATTTACACCTCACAAGCCTCTAAAAAGGCTAGTGTGAGCAGCCACATTGGATTTTTATTTTTTTTGCGCTGGTGGGATCAAGGTCACATTAGACGCTTGATAACTACGCTAGCGGGACTGATGAAGATCTACAAATGATATGAAACGACAAGTCAAAGAAGCAGCTAGACTATCTCAAAGAAAAAGAGCACACTTGGGGAAGCAATGTGTCATAACTTATATGAAATAACGCACAATTGTTCTCTAATCAAATGCCATTTCAAAGGAAAGTATTTTCCTGCATATTAACCGTCACCATGTATAAGCCATGCCCTTAAAATTGCCTTAAAATCTTTGAATTTTTAAAATTTCTCTTTATAAGATGCCCCTGAATTCACAATTTTCTCCTCCATATTCATGGTTTTAATAGGGAGTACAAATATGTTACTAAATTTTGAGAAAAATCATCGCATGTGGTATTTCTGAAATACTGTATGAATCGAAAGAATCATCTGCTGGATTACATAGATATAAATAGAGTCTAGATGTATATTAAATTTCCTAATTTTCCCTCTTTTAAATCAATAATAGAAATCTTTAATCAATTGTTTCTGTTTTTAGTTTAAAAATCATTTTGTAAAATTTAAAAAAATATATAAAAAAGCTAAAATAAACATTGTTTCACCTATATAAAAACTAGATGCAATAATAGCATGAGCTACACATTACGCAGATATATTATTGATTGGCCGCAAGACTGTCAATCAACCTTAACAACTATTAGGATGTGCTGACATGTTAAACACTACAAACATGTATCATGGCTACAAATACGGCCTATATGTGAGAAAATACTGTAATATATATTGTTAAAATGCCATACTTACGACATGATACCTGACAGATGGAACATCTCAGCCGACAGGTAAGCCATGTAGCTGTACACGAAGACAAACAGCGGCTCGATGACACGCGTATGCGATGTAAAACGTGACGTGAACGCCGCCAGGATGCCATAAATGGCGCCCACCAGGACACCACCCAATGCTACCACTAGGAAGGAAATGACGCCCAACACGCCATCGAGTACGGTCACCTTGCCTACGCCTGAGTACTCCTCAAAGAGGTGGTACAGTACCTGTACACAAAGTTGGAATCTGGTGAATAAAATGGCCGATCAAAGTGGAAAAATGAGACGTTAAAAGGTGAAAAGCTCACCACGGTGACGGCGTCGTTGAGCAACGACTCGCCAAATACGAGGATGTGTAGCAATTCGTTGATGTGGATCTCCTCGAATACAGCTAGCACGGCGACGGGATCCACGGCGGAAATAATAGAACCAAAAAGTAGGCAGGCCAGAATGTCTAGAGAGTGCAGGTCCGACGGGTTGTTGGGTTGGATCTGGCAGACGGCGTATAGCAGTCCACCGATGAAGAACGCGTTCCATAGCGTGCCGACTACAGCGAACATCAGGATGGTTCCCAAGTTTTCCATGAAGGGACGGATGGGCAGGAAATAGCCGGCATCGAGGATGATGGGAGGCAGCAGGCAGAAGAAGAACAAGTTGGAGTCGAGGACTGGTGGTACTTTTTGGCCGGCTAGTTTGATCAGTCCCCCTACTAGTAGGCCGACCAGGATGAGCAAGCAGCTCTCGGGTACGATTCCGGGCAGGCGGGGGATAAGATGGAAACCTGTAAAGATCGTGGTGGGAAAAAAGACGTTATTTTCTTATAGAAATTGAAATTATCTTGTTACGATATAGTTGAAAGTCATGAGAAATTGTTTTTTTGTGGATAAAAATCATTATTTTGATTAGAAAAAAATCTTTGGTGTTGACATGATTGGAAATTGGGCCAACAACCATTTTCAGAGTGTCCTAATAAATAAATAAATAATAAATTGGGTATTTAAAATGTGTATACGGTAATTTTTGGAAAAAGTAGTGGCTTATAGACTAAAAAAAATTTTTTTACTTTTGTTTTTATTTGTAGGTGCGTCAAAGCCACAAAAATCATGCAAGAGTGATAAACTCTGCAAAATAGAAATATTTTACCATTAAATATGCTTGTACTTCTCCATAGTTTAAATCAGAGTAGTAGGATCAATATAATAGTGGTACAAAGTCCTCATTTGTAGTCAAAAAACGAACATTTTGTGCTTGCCTTCACACTGACAAAGTATTACAACATGCATTTCGTATAACAAAAGGAGTTGCAGAAGCATGACACATCATAACAATATGAAAACTCATTCCGAAGTGTTTCGCTGGGTGTGACAGCTTGCTATAATCAAATAGGAGATGTTGCCAATTTCAAAAATCTGTATTCACTTCCAACTTATTTTGACATAATTAAATTCCCACAAAACTTTTGATAGGGTAACTGTTAGACTCATATTACACTTCTCATATGGCAAAGCCAACACCATTGTTGATCCTTTAATAATGAATAACATTGGAGGTGTCTGGCGTCTTTTTTTAACTGACACTGCATCAAAGCCTCAACCTTCAAGTAAAGTAAATAGTGGAATTAATTACACCCCCTTGAAATATGAGCTTCCATTTGCATTGTTTTGAGAGCGTGTCAAGTCAGCCCTGCTCCTGTGCAATCATCTCTAGCTAGCTGCAGCTCGTTTTACTTGGTCGCGTTGCTTGTGGCTACATCACATGTTAATTCCTGCAGATCTCGTCTCTCCACTTCCCAGCTGTAGCTTTCTTTACCCTGCCGTGTATTCATTGTGCAAAAAAAATGCACAAAATAAAACTGATGCCAGACACAATTTTGAATGTTTTCACATCACCAAGTAATATTCAGATGAGTGCAGTAATCAGATAATATATAGAATACATTTAATGTGATATTTCTCTGGGCTTAACTTTTTTTTTTAGCTCTAAATTTGAAATGGAGCCAAAAACTATATAAAGTAATACCTTGACATACGAGTGTCCTAACATATGAGGAATTTGAGATACAGGTAAAATCCAAGCAAATATTTGCCTTGACATACAAGCCAATTTTTGAGATACAAGCATACTAGACAGACATGTGGCAGAGACCCAAAAAGCTGCTTATGATTTTCTTTTTCGCCGTATCTCCCTTGTGTAAAGATCTCTATGAGTAGTGGGCGGATCGTTGCATTTTTTCCATGTTTTTATCTTGATTTTTTTGCATTAGTCAGTGCAGAATTGAGGGAAACACCGAAATAAAATTTCAATTTAGTTTAATCTAAGATTAAAACTTTTTAAGTATACGTGTATAGAACTCTAAATTCATTTCAGTTACGTTTAAAGTTTATATTATGTTACGAGCGCATCCATTGAGTCTCTCTCTCCCATATGCGAACTCCACTTTGTACTAAATAATGTCTCATTTTAGTATTAAACATTATAATCACTAGTTATTTGTTAGTCTGTAAGGAGATGATGAATTACAACCAATAAAAATATTTTTCCATTGTAATACCCTGTTATTTGGTGTGTGTGTTTGTGTGTGTTTTTCCAGAGGGTGGGAACGAATGAATTTGGATTTAGTTCATTTCTATGAGAAATATAGATTTGACATACGAGCTCGGTCCTGGAACGCATTAAGCTCGTATCTCAAGGTATAACTATACTGAGAAAAAGGCTTACAAAAAGGGAATTTGATGGTGCAACTTTTTTTTTTCTTTTGTTTGCATCTATGCTCAAAGTTCCGTTATCAAATCACAGAATTAGGCAACAGGAAAACTGGAGCCAATGTAAGAGAGGAAGGAAGACTTCAAACAACCACCGACGTCAATCCCACAGCGTAAAGTCTTTTCTCGTCTATATTTACTGTACATAGGCGCAGTACAGTGGCAGCTGATATGATTGCCAACTCATCCCAGCCTGGCAAACACACACATGCAGAAATATGATCCAGTTAATGCTACATACTCCCATGCAGGCTCAACAATCATTCCAATGGCTCATAAATATTGACAATAAAAATGAGCTACAACATGAAAGGCCAGCATTTTGCAATTGTTCTTTGAAGAAATATAACAAACATATACTTCAGCTACTCAAAACTGACTTAGGAAAACCCTTTGTCTGCATTTATGTGACGAAAATATCTCAGGAATGTCTTGGAGGTCCATATTGAAAGTATTCAAGGCCTTCACTACCAGCATTACTAGCACACTTAGAATAAAGTGTGACCGACCGCCCAAGACATGACGCATGGTTTCATGGTAATCCAAGAAGACTGAGACGTTTCCTTCACATCCCATAGACAACGCTATTACTGTTGGAGTACCCGAGGCCAACAATTCAATGTCTGTAGCGGCAAGGAAAAACTGGAATTTCCGACACAGACATGTTAGCAGTCAAAGATTGTCTTTTCATAGAACCTACACAACCGAAACCGCCAACTCAACTGAGCACCAATGAAAGACAGCCTTTGAATAGACAAGCCATATGTGTTTTCCTATGAAATATGATGCGTGGGATCGAAATGACACAATTAATCCCTAAAGTGATCATACGCAAGACTGTATTCTTAAAATACTTCATTATTCTACACTAGGGGCTTAATGACATTTAGCTATAAATAACTAAATGTCAATCAATATCTATTGGGAATTACCACATTGCCCTAAAGGTAGCCAGTCGTCATGGTGACCATTACAACCATTTCAAACCGCAAAGTCTCTAGACAAGATGACTCCTTACTCTTCTAAACAAGTATTTAAGAGTAACATAAACTACTTATTCACCACATAAGTGTTCAGGGACGAATATATGAGGGAGAATTTAGTTTTAAGAATAAACAGTACTTCGATGTTTGTAAATAAAGTTGTTTTTCTGTGTTTTAAATGAACTTGAGTATATAAATTAAAGGGTGTCATGATCTTAGTAAAATAAATTATTGTTCGAATGAGTTCTTTAAAGCTGATAAAGTTATTTAAAGCAAGATACCAATGGTGTAATTATATGACAAGTGTTCCCTGGAAATGTTCGACAGTTCTAGCTTTTTAGTATTTACACTTTGCTTGTTTAACCTGTTTTGTGCAAAATAATTAATAATTAAAAACGACAACCTAGGTATTATCTAGAGAATGAGTTTGGCCTAAAGGGAAGTTGTGCTTTACGTCTGTGAGCTAAGAGGAAGAAGAAAAAAACTAAAGAATGTAGTGATTACACAGTAGTCACCTTCAATTGTGTACAAAAGCTACGTCACTGCCAGTACAGAAATCCACAAAGTCACTTTATTTTATGTATCCCTTCTCCATTTTCAATCATTTCTTAATCAGCGCTTGATAATCTTTTTATCTAAACTAATCACTAATCTTCTTTGGAGAAAAATGATTGCCATCAGGCAGGTACTTTAGCAGCAGGGGTCCTTCGAGACAGAATGTCTGCATCTTCGTTTGTTGCTGACTTTGAAAGTCTTACAAAATGAAAATAAAGGTGGCGGTTGGAAGTCCCTGAAGGGAAGGTTTTCCTTCAAGAGTGACATTAGTCAAATGAAATAGTGCCATGTGACTTTGGCAAGGGAAACATTAAAGCCCTGAGTCATGATGCAAAATATAGTCTTCAATGGAGTGGGATTGAAAGCAGACTCCAATGATAAAAAGGCATTCATATTTGGAAGTCATTTAAACAAATGGGATAATTTTCCTCAATGAAAACGTCATTGGTGTTCATCTACAACCAATTTGACAATCAGTTTTATGTCTGAAAACTCTTACAATCCAAAAACTAGATCTTAACACTAGCAGTTTACAAAATTGATGATTAGATGGACAATCGTCCTTAAAACTAACTTGACCAAATGTAACTTAAAGCTCAGTAAAAGTACCAAACCACAGAAGAACAGAAATGTAAATAACGATACACGCCAGCAAACAGTCTGATGGTTCTATTGAAAAAAAAGACTTATTGTAGTGAAAAACCTAGGTGGCCACATTCCTGAACGTCACTTATCATCCATGGCTGCTTCTTAATAGTCGTTAATGTGTCCTAACCTTCAAGAAGAGAGTTTTTTTACAGCAAACCAAAATATAACAGCTCATCCATTCAGCACAGCAATGGGTAGAAGGTCAGGAGCCATGTCCCAGTTGCCAGGTGACTAATTGTACAAAACCGGCAGCTGAATAGTAAGATCAATGGACATTCCGACTCCCTGTGCTGCAAACAATGAACACAATTCCTGGACATGAAGATCGAGTGGGAGTGACTTTGAACATAAAGGAACCATGTTTCAAAGTACTTGTGAACACGATTGGCTAAAAAGAAGTCTTAAATGTGAAAGACTAACCCTATACAAGACCGACTAAGGCTAGGCTCAGAGTGTAGGCATGCCTGATTCCAAGGAAATTCCTCCTCAAATCCGATTTTTAGGCCAGACTGTTCACACTATTTTCATTAGGAGTCCAAATTAGATGTTGGCCTGTTCAGACTGGGACACATTATTGACCCTGCTGATAGTTTTCTGTAGAAACAAAGCCGTCATCCACTAGTCAAAACCCATCTGAGCTATTCAGACTGAGATACATGGCTATCTCCCATTTGTGGTTTCAATCAGTCTCATGAAAATTTGATTTCTGTGACTTGTGGCCATTTAGATGACAATATGGCTGGAAATTCAGTTTCAATTCAGATGGGTTAAAAAGAAATCAGTCTGAACAAAGCCTAAACGTTTAAAAGTTGTCCAAAATAAAGAGTATCTGGCTCTAAACATGACCTTACCAAAGTGTTGATCTGGAACTGTCTCGATCAATTTTAGCTAAGAACAAGGTAGACAATATGTCAAATATTATTAGCTCTGAACATGACAGTATTAAACATGTTTTTAGGAAACGAGACATCAGTTAAGGTGGTCCATTTCCCTAAAGTTGCAAAATGTGTATCCCAGCCTTACATTCAATAATAAAAATGCCAGACAGTTGTTATGTCAATTGTTGATCTCTGATACTACTACTGCAGCGACACACTTTGATATCAGCACTGTGATAAAAACCTAAATATAAAGAGAACAATTGAATCTCCCTTTCCAGATAACATTCTTTGAAAATCCGATAGCATATCACATACTGTACATTGCTCAGGATCGCAAAATGATCAGCAAATACAGCCTCATAATCAAACATATCTATAATTTTTATATCTTTGAACTCATCCACTTAAACTGCCTTTGACATGGTACACATTAGCCATTTTGGCAATACATGACAAACTTAGAGATAAAAGGTCCTTTATCGCATATCTAAAATGCCAGATTAATGGTTAGGTTTTAAATAATTAACCTTGAGATTTTTACGTATAAATTAAAGGCAACAGTTAATACAAAATACAGTTTATTCCTGATGGGTCTGCTACAGACATCTAAATTTGGACTTAACCATAATTATTGAATTTAATGCAAGCTGACAGCTCTATGTGCTCTCATGCAGAATATATTATTAATCTTTGAACTACAAGTGGGTATCGGATGACCCTGTGTAATTGCTTAGTTTGCATATAAATATATCATTACAAAACTAATCATGATTTTCAGGGATTTTGCAAATGCTGCATTAAAAATCCGTACACAGAAGACAGTTCTACCTAGCAACACATCAAAAGACAACCAATCAGAAAAACAAAAAAATGTTACTTTAATAGGAAAAGCCATTTTTGCCGTTTCCAGACAAACTTTTCCTAGACTTTATGAATTATTGCTAGGAAACATTAGCAAGCTATATTAGACAGATGTTTGATTCATGAATCATTTCAATGTCCATCACTGAATGTGTAGTATGATGACAAGCTATTAAATAAACTATGAAAGGGTCCATTTATCACATCTACTTTGATACTATTTTTTTAGGGTTGCCCAAAAATGCAGCTGCAAAAATGTTGTACTTCTTTGTGAAACTGCAAAAAGATTAAAGAAGAAAAAAATCACAGACATAAAAACAATTATTTTTACCCTTATTAATAGTTCAAAATAATTAGGCTATTTTTGTTAAATATGTTAACAACTGAGCATACAAAATTCAGTCAATTTTCACAAATATATGGTGATTTTGTATGAGCCTTGTAATATACTGATAGTTATATTATTATTTCTTTATTTAGCAATGTTTCCTTTAATAACATTTCCGCCTTTGACATGCAATTACTCGCATGGATTATAGCACAAAACAACCCAGATTACCCATGATTACTCTTAGCCAAAAGTAGCATTCAAATAAACATGCAATGACATCAATTCTTAAAATTTTGAGTAAAATACCAAATGAGGAAGAAATGATTAAGCAATAAAATAAGAATATGAAGCCACTAATCTGTTATCTGTAGTCTGGTTGATCTTTGATGTCACAATAATGCCTTTGATTTATTATATGGCCATATGATAACAGGTTACTCATTGCATGTGAATGTTTATTTGCATCCACAAAACGATAAAAAAAAGTATGCCGACAATGCAGAGTAGAGCAAAAGTAAATGACACACTAGACCATTTAAATCTATAATTAAAAGTTGGAGTTATTTTGGATGTTATTCCAGTAAATTATGGGAACTGTAGCAAGTTAAGGTTAATTTAAAGGGACTGAGGAATTGTATACTACGTAGCAGGGACACATAAAGGGGTTGCCAAGGAGATAAATGGACTACGGATGTTACATTCAACACTTGTGGCGGATCCATCAGGCGCCGATACGGGGTCTAAGCAGAGCAGTCAAGCAGCCACATTCAATTAGCTAAAATTGATTTTTCAGACGTGCTGGATAAATTGAAGGCTTACCTTCAATTGTTCCATCTGCAGTCAGTCTAATTTTGGCTGCTGCATCCACCATCTTCAATTGTTTCTTCTTCAGTTAACATCACTCAAGAATGACTTTACATTTTTGGGAATTTAATTTTAACCCAACACAGTCTAAGACAAGGGTGTTAAAGGTTTGCGGGCCACTTAACGTCAACTTGATTTGACTATTTTAGATATAATATTTAGATTTTTTTTTATATAAATGGATTAAAAGAACTGGTTAAAGCCCTGAATATTCAGTTTTTTATAGATCTAAAACAATGTTTATTTTAGCTTTTTTATATATATTTTTAGATTTTACAAAATGATTTTTGAACTAAAAACAGCAAAAAAGATTAAAAAATTACAATTATCGATTTAAAAGGGTTAGAATCAGGAAATTTAACATACATCTATACTTTTCATTTAAATTTTATCCTAAAACAGAAAGTCGGCACTCATAATTTACTTTCCCGGGCCACACAAAATGATGCGGCGGGCCATTTTCGGCCCCCGGGCCTCCACTTTGACACCTGTGGTCTAAGGCGTGTCGTACCTCACAAAATCTGACAGTTGGCAGCAACTGTAGGAAAAAAACTGTGTGTGCCAAATAAGGTTTGATTAAACAAACAGTCGTAGTGTTGTTCGTGGCATAAAGGCATCTTAATTAGTAAGAAAATCCCAATGAATGAAAGTATTATTATTATGATGGCTGAGATAACAAGACAAACTGCTGTTTCTATCATCCCAAACCGCATGAGGGCTACTTAGTCATCACAGTGACGCACCATAAAAACAAACAGGAGTTTGCGGCCCAGGAACCAATGTGAGTTTGACATACTAGAGAGTTTAATCAAGAATGCATCAGGAACCCAGCACACCCAGGGAAAGCCCACGTAGACGTGGGAAAACTCCAGGGTCTACATCTGGGGGTGGGACCCTTGATTGCAGAACTGTGAAGGGGACATGCAAAACAATCGCCCTTTGGTCTGATCAAACATGAGTGAGCCTAAAAAAATGTCTTATCAGCTAAGTGAGTAAAGCAAAGTATGTGTGCAAGAGTGTGTGTTGGTAGTCAAGCATTGCAGGTATCTAAAAAGTTACTAGTGAGGACAATGCAATGGTTTCTCCCAGAGAATATGTTCCATATTGTGTGTGTCAAGGCATTTTTTTTGATACAATCTTATCATTGCAAGTTTACCCACCTTTTTACACAATCTTGTTGATCAATTCTAACTTCAAACACGTGAAGATTACTCACCTAATTTCATCACAGAAGCCAGTAGGACCCATAATGAAATCTCGAAGGGGGTCTGGATGTGTTTATACTCAAAACTCAGCACCGGGAAAGGCTTTTTAGTGAAGTTGCGATGAGGATGATGATGATCATCCACTGTATGGACGACCGACTCATCTCCGTTGCTCACATGGGGGGAACTGGAGGCTCCCAGAGGCAGGACGGAGACCGCCAGGAGAACCAGGAGCACCGGTACGATGATCCGGCGTTGTGTACCCGAGCAACGAGAGCCTATACACGGGGACATTTTTAGGGGGGGAAGAGATCGTGGAGGATATCAAGGCGTGGTTAAAGTTCAAGAAGTTGTAATGTTTGTTCGCTGGAAGTTCGCCACATGAACCAACCGAGGAACCATGGAGGATCTTCGGTAGTCAAGGGGGGTGTTTTGGTTCGCTAGCTAGCCGATGCGGAGTGTCTTGGCTAGCCAGGTGAGCAGTTGGAGGGCCGGAGAAGGAGGAAGCAGGAAATGTCACAAAAATTGAAATCGCTTCATTACACAAAAGAAAAATCGGACGGCAATGCAAGAAGTCAGAGGAAACCCCCTTTGTTTCCGGATTGTTGTAACTAGTTTAGTCCGCGTGACTTAGCAGCAAGCGCGGATGTCCTCTCCGGGGAAAGGTGTCATTGTTGATGCTGGAGAGGAAAGACATGCAGCAGCATCCCCGTCCGCGTCTTTCCGTCCCCTTCCCGGCCAAGTCGATCGGATTCTGTTCTGACCTTGACGTGTAGCCGCGTCACAGCCACGACACAACCGCGCCGCATTTTGTCTCGTTGCCGAGTAAACGGGAACTTATTTCGAATGGGTTTTGCTATTCTACGTCCGCGTGTGTGTGGAGTGGTTAATTCGGCCGGACCACGCCCCCGCGGAGGCGGAGGAAGAGGAGGACCTTGACTGGGGTCAGTTCAAGTAAGGTTCAACCGGGATGTAGACCGCCTGGTAGGGGCGGTGTTTGACGGGTTTTAACCCCGTTTTGGTGGGCTGGATCGAGTTTTTTCTCGACTTAAGTCGCGTGGTTGTGATTTTGCATCGTTCAACCTTCAAAGTCTTTCAAACGTTTGGTGGATTCGGGGAGGAAACCCGGGGAGGGGTTGACGGTGGCTGTGAAATAGCGACACCCAGTGGCACGGAGGTTTACTTGTTTTATGGGTGGGACACAGTCTCATGACTCTCATGTGTCTGGGTCATTTGATTGTGCAAACTAATTTGCTTTTACTACATTTTGGCGTTTAAGAGACATGATACTAAAAGTAAACATTAAAAACAAATAATTTAGGATATCCTGAATATATTTCTGATCTATGCATATCATAAAAATATGACCCACAAGTGTTCAATACTAAATATTTGGTGCTATTACTAATTTAACAGCTCTTCAGTGGGAGCATAAATACTAACATATGTCCAAATCTTAGCAAAATTCTCATAACAGGCGCACTTTCAAGTGGTTGTCATAATGAATAACCATTTCCAGAAGGATAAACCAAGCTCCACATTTGCAAAATATGTTTTTTTTCTGTTTTAATGTTGAGTAATTTAATTCAACGCACTCAAATGCCAACATCAGTATGCACGAAGGTTCCGACTGCAATGGAGCTGCATATGTTTACAGAATTAATTCATGCTGTCCAGACAAGATTCCAAAAAGTCACATGGGGGTTGCGGAAAAGAACATTTGTCCTTTTCAAGGACATTTTACAGTTTGTTTAGGCTTTGAGAGGCCCCCCGAGTTCTGCAACTTCCCTTGTGGCCATATATACCGGGTTTTTTTGTCAGTTGTTTCCACCATGTTATCATTTAAGATGGCGTCCAGTCAACTTTGGACAGGGTAGTCCTTTGTCTTTGTTACGTCTTATTACATTATAGTTTTTACTGACTTATTTGCTCTTTGTACCGTCTCATTAGCATAAAAGGGTGGCTTTTCATATCCGTTACTATCAAAGATAATCACATTTTAAAGCATCTTCACACTAGAAAATAGGATTAGAAAGCCTTACAGGAACTATAAAAACAGGAAACAGGCTATGCCAATAAATTAAACTTGACAAAATCGTAAACAAGGTGGGCAGAAAGCTTAGTGTTTAGCACACAGGTGTCAAAGTGGCGGCCCGGGGGCCAAATCTGGCCCGACGCCTCATTTTGTGTGGCCCGGGAAAGCCAATCATGGGTGCTAACTTTCTGTTTTAGGATTAAATTCAAATGAAAAGTATAGATGTATATTAAATTTCCTGATTTTCCCCCTTTTAAATCAATAATTGTCATTTTTAATCATTTTTTGGGTGTTTTTAGTTCAAAAATGATTTTGTAAAATCTAAAAATATATTTTTAAAAAGTTAAAATAAACATTGTTTTAGATCTATAAAAAAAACAAAATATTCAGGGCTCAGCTGTTTGTATCATCTTGCCCTGCGATTGGCTGGCCACTAATTCAGGTTTTCTCCCGCCTCTGACCCGAAATCAGCTGGGATAGGCTACAGCACCCCCTGCTACCCTCGTGAGGATAAGACGGTTCAGAAAAAAATGAGATAAATTGTAAATAACCAACTCAGATTAAGTACTATAGGTGGATTATATAATAGACAACAACTGTCATTGCAAAGATGCGTTCTTGCAGAAAACCAGTGCTTCTTGATTTTCGTTTAAACGCAAGCCTCGCCCCTTTTCGATCTGGCAGGCCGAGTCTTGACAAACGTTCAGTCAGCAAGTTTATTTCCTTGAAAAAACACTCTTGTATATTTCACCTGAATTTCCATGAGAACAACATGCATAAATTCTTTCATACACTAATTGTTTTATTCCTAAGTAAGTACTTGTGCAACATTTGAGAACATAAACATGTTGAAATCATACACGTAATAAGAAGTACTTTTGGGTATACCAGAAGTCAGAATAAATCATGTTATCATTATTTATGGCCATTTAAACGCAATCTTTTGGGGAAAACGCATCACCAAAATATGTCAAGTTTGTCTGAATACATTTTGTATGAAAATTTCAACATATACACGTTGTACTTTCCCTCATTCATCCCTCCTTGTGACCTATACTAGAAATATTTGAAAGAACCTTGCACCATGGACACACATGAAGAAATACAAGCATTGATGGGAAATGAGGACCTTTTGTGTCAATTTCTAAAACAATTTAGGAAGTTCACAAATGATGCTAACATACATCCGCCTCGCCACTGTTTAGCAATCAAACGGATTAGATTAGAAACACTGTTCCATGCAGACTGTCTTTACTCCTTAACAATTAATATGTACAAGCTTTTGTACAAAAAATCCAATACATTAACAAGGGCTGGCTCTATAGGTGACTGTGCAGTTCCCTTGAAAAGTGTCCATTCAGCCAAAGCACCATTTCTATAACTGGAACTCAATACCAATTCACATATGTGAACTCCCTTCTCTGAACCTCTTCGCCAATCATCTTAAAGTTGTTAGACGGACAAAATTGCAACCACAAAGCTGTCTAAAGATGGAAATTAGCCCCCAGCTACAATTTTACATATATACATATATATTTTTATTAACATGAAAATAAATGTTCATCAATCTGTGCTCTCCCTTATTAAATAAATCAAACTCAGTGCATATATATTATATATCGTATCTTTTATAAGGGTTCAATTTTGTATACACATCAAACAGCTTCTTCTCCAGAGTCATTTTTTTTTCACTGGTTTGAAATACTGCTCTAATGTGTGTGTGTGCTTATGTTTACCAGTAGGTGGCGCTGTCTTTCTAGAAAAAAGCAGATCAATGCATATCTACTAAAAACTTGATCAGGTAAAACAAAACAACAGTTGAACATATCATTTTTGAATGAAATTATCCTTTTACATTTTGCGTTTGAGTTAAGATTACTTTAATTCTGTTAACCCCAACAACTTCATAGTTATATCGGATAATATTTAGCAAAATGTTCAACTTCTGACCACTAAAAAATCTGAGCTGAAGTGAAAAATTCAACTTCTAAGTTTCCTATCATTCTTCTATAGGGCATAATTTGCAGAAAGTGATGCTATGTTACCAGGTAATATATATTTGCGGTGATAAATGAGTATTATTTTGGAAACACCAGGGCATTTGCTGCAGTTGCTTCCTCGGCCAACATACTGTTTTAATCCTAATAACAAGAATTTAAAATAGTTCCTCCTGTGCACCAGACTTTGGGTTTGGCTCTGAGTCACTTTCCAAGGTGTTCCATCTCTTTGTGTTCTATGTAGTAGACCATAACTCTTACTTCATGTTCATGAAAGGTGCACTCGCTCAGCACTTTTGTACATGCGGCTTACATTTAACCCGACCCAAAAAGCAAGATGGAGGTGCGGGGGGGTGGTTGAAAGACTTTGAACATCAATAGGAGGCCACGAAAAGTGCTCGAAGGTACGATGACGTCCAATGTACGCTTGACATTTGATGCAATGTGGATTCCGTAACCTCAGGCTATGTGTACTACTAGCTTATGTGACTGAGTAAAACTAGACTCCATATACATGAGAATGGTGTCCTGTAACGTTGTGGTATTACGATTTTATGCAGTTTTTAAGGTATTTCTTTTCAGGTTTCAAAGATGTTATGAGTTTTTTTGTTTAAAATGTTGTTAGCCTATTCTTAGCTATTCTGTATTTTGCAATGATCTTCTGTAAGAGTTATGATAAACCTGCAAGGCCATGTGAGAAATTAGATGGTTTCTAAGGATAATTTGACTGATAGGGAACAAATTGTGGACAAAAATAGAGGAAATTAATGCTGTTCTTTTTCTGCGGTTGGCGCTAATAAGACGTTTGATTTGGTATGTTACGCCATCGAAGTTAACTCCCACTATCATGACTCAACCTTCGGTCTCGCAATCTTCCAAGAACACAAATAATCCGAGTTTTGTTGAAACCACAAGATGATTTGTGTTCTTGTTTGGAGATTAGACAAGAATGAAAGGTTAGATCTTGGAGAGGTTTAGAGTAAGGACTAAAAAAACATGTACTTTTAACGGATGCACTTTTTTATATGTATCGTATCTTGTGCTGACTCAGCCCATCTGTCAAATTTTTAAAGTCAATGTAGCCCCCGGGCCGAAAATTTTGCCCACCCTTGGTCTAGACCCCATTTTGACTCCTTACATCTTCATCTTAATTTACTGTCCTAATCTCTAAACGATAACACAAATACTCTTCTGTAGCTACATGCTAGTGATGCGCCTCCTTTGTGTTAGTCACCCCACATCATATATAATTTACTACTGCCAAGAATTCCACTCTCATGTATTATTAAATGGAGTAACCCATCATTTGCTCTCCCACATTCTTACTTGAAAATTAGGTTTGCCACCCAAGTGTATTTCTTTTGCGTTGTGTACTAGTCAACTGTTTTCTATACAGTCAAGTAAACCTGTCCTGGTCTCAATCCCTAAAACTTCTTGACAAGACAACATTTTGGACAGCATTGAGCATTCTTTTGTCGTTGCCTTGAGTTGAGTTTGAACATTTGTCTTAGCCTTAGCCTCAACTTGACTCAGTTTTGGACATTTCAACCACACAAAGTCTCAACTTGCATTAAATGTAATCTAAAATAACCTGGCATTTTCCCATCTTTTAAGACCAAGGCTTATTCTTGCAAATTTCATTTTTTGAAGCCTTGGATTAACACTCAAAATTTACGATCGTCACATGATAACAATCCACAGCAACTTCCCCACAGGCAATTATTTTGTTCTTCCACAAAAATGAGATGCCACCTGATTGAGCAGAAAAGCCGTCATTTCCATAATGAGGAGAATTTCTCCTGCCCGACACGATTTGTCACTCAAGCGAATGGATTGCAGCTTCCTTAGCCAAGATTGTTTACATAAGACTGTTTCAAAAGATACTGTCAAACCCCGTGGTCATTTTAAATCTAGCTAAATTTTTAGTTGCATGTGTTATTCCATATACCGTATTTTCACGACTATACGGTGCACCGCATTATAAGGCGCACCCTCAATGAATGACATTTTTTCCATATATAAGGCGCGCTGTATTATAAGGCACACTGTATTATAAGGCGGACTGTATTATAAGGCGCACTGTATTATAAGACGCACTGTATTATAAGGCGCACTGTATTATAAGGCGCACTGTATTATAAAGGCGCACTGTATTATAAAGGCGCACTGTATTATAAGGCACACTGTATTATAAGGCGCACTGTCTATTTTGGAGAAAATTCAAGACTGTTAAGTGCACCTTATAGTCTTGAAAATACGGTAATTGCTATTGACTTCCAGGTATGAAGCACTCACTACTTTACAGTCACCTCTAGAGCCAGCCATTGTTGATGTTTTGGATTTTTTTTTGTATAAAATCTTTCAGTGGGGGAGGAGCTATATGATGGAAGATGTTGTAAACTAAGATGGCTGATCTGCATATTTAACAGTATTGTTTCAGTTCAGGCGTTTGTGTTTTTTTTTTATATCCGACAATGGTGGTTTTTCATTTTTTGGAGAAAATTTAAGACTTTTAAGTGTGCCTTATAGTCGTGAAAATACAGTACTTTATTTTATCTAAGAGGGTCTAAAAATGGCAAACACCTTGTGAATATACGTATATAATATATCTTTGGACTAAAGACTTTGCCCCCTACTTTTCTCTAGAGAGGCATTTGTGGGTTTGGATTGTTCCAGAATGCAAGCATGCGGTCAACCACAATTTCAAGGCCAAGATAATGTATTACATTTACACCATCAAGGTTCATGAGGACGAAAAATACAATGTTGGTGGGTCAGATGAGGCTCTTCAGTGAAGCGGTTGAAACGGAGCTCTGCAGAACTCTGCAGAGTTTTGCGGTGCCCGTGAGAGGCTGCGAGTGGGGGAAGGGGGGTCCGCTCTAATGCAATATTTAAAACCTTGTGCATGCTCAGATTCCGTAAAAAAAAAGAAGAAAAAAAAAAGAAAACTGTCTTGTCCTATCATCGTTCCCTGTGACTCATGCTATCCATGAATTCTCTTGACATTCTCTACAAGGGCTGGAGGGCGGCGTTGGCAAACACAAATGTAACGGCATAGAGTTTAAATGGCAAAATAGACGATTGAAGCCTGGTACTAGAAATAGAACAGTTTAGGGAGTAGCAGAAGTTAGTCCAGATGAAAGCTGTGCGGTGTTTGCGCTAACATAACAAGGATGACTTTGACGGAATGAGACCGTCAAGATCAAGAGTTTGAGGGTATTCAGAAGAAGTCCATGTTGAGTAGATTTAAGTGATTAGAGAATAAGATCGAGGCATTTTTGGGACTCATGTCTGATGTAAAATACACTTTTTTTTTTACTCAGCATTCTCTTATGTTTTCGCAGTATTTCTTTGGACGGATGAGGTGTTTCAATACAAGACCAAAACCTGCCAGATCATCATGTACTGCTGTGAAGACACAGTTTGACAGTCAAAGGTTCTACAAAAAGTGTTTGTCCAATCAAAATCATGTAGCCTGAGTTGGGCATCAGTAAAAACCAGTACCTGAAATACAGTCGTACCTCTACTTACGAAAATAATTGGTTCCAGAACATTTTGTAAGTAGAGCAATACTTTATATGTAAATTCTTCGAAGGTACTCGACCACAGCTTCTTCCAACCAATGTTTAAGCAGACAATGGCGGTCAAAGAAACATGGAGGGTTGTTGTTAGACAGCCAATGAGAGCCCAGTAGAATGTAGGGAAATTGGCAAGCAAGAAGTAGTGGATCTGCGAAAATTTCAAAATAAAATAACGGATATAGGAAATGTATTGAAGTTGTATTTTTTTCCGATCTTGGGGAACTCAAAAGGTTTTGTAACTGGAAAATTTTGTAACTAGAAGCATTCGTAAGTAGAGGTATGGTGTTAGTAGTCCAGATCAAACCAAGACTAGGCTAAGGCATCCTAAATCAAGACCCAAATGAATTTAGTTCCAGTAAGTCCTAAGGCTAAAAGACTTAAAGGAAAAACTCAAGACAAAGTCAGATCAGAACCGAGTCTTTAACCAGCTATATTTACATCCACTTTAAAACCAAACCAACCCCAAGGCAGACTTAGCGACGAGATCTGTCAACTACATTGCTTATAAACAGCCTTTTTTAATGCCTTACAAGTACAGCAGCAAGTTTTCCTCACTAGTTTTAGCCGTGCCCAGAGAGCTCTCATCCACCCCTGAAATAGAAGTCTGCATGTTTTGTGAGAACTGATATTTTTATCATTTCTCTGGCTGAAAATGGCAGTTTTGTGGCTTGGTCCTCCGCGACAAGTCTCTCTCTTTATGGAAGTAGTAATCAGAGAGGTTCCCTCCCGCCTGCAAGTATTCACCGTGTTGGCAGAAAACTCCGGAACAGACACATTACCGTATTTTCACCACTATAAGGCGCACTTAAGTCTTAAATTTTCTCCAAAATAGACAGTGTGCCTTATAATCCAGTGCGCCTTATATATGGAAAAAACAGAAAACCAAAAATGAAAAACCACCACTGTCGGATATTAAAAAACATAAACGCCTGAATTTAAACAATACTGTTAAATATGCAGATGCCATCTTAGTTTACAACATCTTCCATCATATAGCTCCTCCCCCACTGCAAGATTTTATACAAAAAAAATCCAAAACATCAACAATGGCTGGCTCTAGAGGTGACTGTGTAGTGAGTGCTTCATACCTGGAAGTCAATAGCAATTACCGTATTTTCACGACTATAAGGCGCACTTAAAAGTCTTAAAATTTCTCCAAAATAGACAGTGCGCCTTATAATACAGTGCACCTTATATATGGAAAAAATGTCATTCATTGAGGGTGCGCCTTATAATGCGGTGCGCCTTATAGTCGTGAAAATACGGTATGAGCTTATCAACAACAACAAAATATTAGTTTTACTACCATATTGGAATGCTTACCAAAGTCTAAAGACAGAAATTTAACAGGAATTCAACCATCTTGGACACATTTTAAAGCTTGTATATGTACATTGACAAACAAATTCACCCAAATAAGACGACATTATTAAACAAGTGTTAAACGAAACCCTATGAAATGCTCATCTATAAACCAGACCCTCGTTACACCTTCCAATGGGGAATGCCGGCCATCTATCACGCTGCTTTCAGAGGCTCTCTTTAAAAGTAAACAGTTTAGGTCAGACCTCGGCCAGAGACCTAGGACCTTTATGTCCCCCAAACAATGCCAAATGGAGCTTGACCTCGGACCTCCCACCTACATGTAGGTCACTTGCTTGCTTTGGTCAGTATCGTCTAGCTTTTTTTCCCAATGGAAATGAACAAAATGACCCTACCTTGTAAATTATATCTGAAATTTACAACAGTTAAGATTTATGCTTAATACATTACTCACAAGAAACACAAAAATGTGAACTATTGCAGTTTTTGATATTTTATATCAAAAATGGAGTCAGATTTTCCAAGTTTTTGTGAAATCTTACATTTTATGCCACTCATTTATTTCAGGATTAAAAGATTCCAGACTTACATTGTGTTTACAGATTAGCACAAGATTAGAATGGTGATATCCCTGATAAAATGGTACCTATACCCAGAAAAAAACTGTTTGTTGTTCGTTATTAGCATGTCTCACTTTTGCATGGTTGACAATGAAGACGCAATAAACAAGAAATGGATGCCTTGTTTTGAGTAAGTGAAATAAACCAGAACACACACACACACATACACACACATCAAGATTTATTTACCTACTTAACACCTTAATCCTCAACTTGTTGACATTGTGA
Source organism: Stigmatopora nigra (assembly GCF_051989575.1). Lineage (NCBI taxonomy): Eukaryota > Metazoa > Chordata > Actinopteri > Syngnathiformes > Syngnathidae > Stigmatopora > Stigmatopora nigra. The sequence continues at coordinate 12,199,256 of NC_135514.1, forward strand.
GTGGAATTTTACTGCTCATTTTGAAGTGTGTGCCCAATAGTGACCATTTTAATTAAGTTTTTAAAGCCTGCAAATCCAAATACCTGTACATTTTAAATAAGAATAAAATGTTTGTTAGTATTAAAAAATAAGTTATGAATTTAGTCTTGTTTTAAAAGTTTTGCTATGACTGTAATAGTGAATGGAGTAGTTGTAATTAACTAGAAATTGACAACCCACAAGTTATTAAAGACTTTATTGTACTTTATGACACTATGTGGCAATTACTGTTGAATGTTAGTTACTATAATTATACTTGTAATCAATTTAAAAAAAAAAGTGAAATCAGCTGTCAAGTCAAATGGCTTTTGCTTAAATCCTAATTTACTATAAAGACATTTTGCAATGAAAAACTGTAAAAAAAAAAAAGTAAATATTTTAGTTAGAATGGAAGCTTGCAAGAGTCCTCATTTTGCCTCAAAACCTGAACCTCAAATTAAGGTCAGACTGACTTAATAATAAGTAAAAAGTACTGCGTTTAATTGAGAAAAGTTGACCTAAAACAGGACAAAGATAACGAACGGCCCAACTATGAGGTCACGACTCTGGAAAGTTACCCGGATCAAACAGCCTTTCTTTGCCTCTTGGACAAACAACACACACACACTTACACACACACACACACACGCGGTGTGACCAACATCTGTGTCAGCAAGATCCGCTGTCAAGCAGAACACAGAGGATAGGAAAGAGGTTTGAAGGGCTCTAAGGAAAGGAGATAAGAGAAGCAGGAGTGGGCAGGATGTGTCTTGAAGTCTGTGCTTGTTCCTGCCACCTGCTTTCACGACACTGTTGCCGTCAAATTAAAACACCATGTAGTCCAAGTACTATAGAATCTAGAACAAAACTAATACATATATTAAAGTTTTTCTACCAACAGCTCGCATACAGCTAACAAAACTACGGCCTGCGGGCCACATCCGGCCCACGAGGCGTTTTAATCCGGCCCGCCGACGTTGTCCAAAATGTTTTTTTTGGTTTTTCCCCAAGATGGCGCCGTCACGCGGAAGCCAGTGGCAGTAGCCCAGTCCACACTTATTTGTTTTTCGTGTTTTACAACCCCTCTATCTTTTTTTTAAATGAAATTTTAATATTTCTTCATATATTCCTTTTTACTTGACTTTGTACTTTATACTTTAGACTTTAATGATGAGTATGTTAATACTTTAGTCCTTTTTTTCTCTTTATGTTTCATATGTACTGTTAACGGATGCACTTTTTTATATGTATCGCATCTTGTGCTGACCCCGCCCATCTGTCAAATTTTTAAAGTCAATGTGGGCCCCCCGGGGCCCAAAAGTTTGCCCACTCCTGGGTAAATCACGGGAATAATGCTATGTATAGGTCTCCACATGCTAGCTAGTGTCGGAGCCCATGTATCATATGATTATATAACATTTTAAAAGCCACACATTTATCTTTGAGTTTCAGGCTATGTGGTTTTGAACCAGTCACCCAATCACTGACTGCCTGTGTGTGGCCTTCTTTTTGGGATGATTTATGTTTATGAAGGCCATTGGGAATAGTTCCGACAAGAGGATCCTTGAATTGCCAATGAACTCCCTCCGAGTCAGGGTGTTCTTTTTTGGTCATGTGTAAATTAGTTTGAAAAAGATTTAGACGTTGTTTAAAAATGTACGCGCTTGTTTTCTTTCAGAATGTCTTTGAATAAGTTAAGGTCTGGATTTTGAGACGAAAACCAAGGCAATACTTGAAAACCAATACTTGAAAACCAATACTTTTTAACGTATGATACTGAGTTAAGGGTATATTCAACATTTATCAGGTCATATATTTTTTATATTCAAACTTTTGTGTTTGTTCCGATATAGTTATCGGTTTATAAGGTGATTAACTGATTGGTTAAAGGTGAAAAAGCCTTCAAGGGTGAATTTAATCAACACATTATAGGGCAAGATAAAGGTAGTTTGATACTAAGACTTTAAGAGGTTGAAAGCAAGAATAAAGCAAAAGATCAAGTTGGGACCAAGATTTTGAAGGATTGAGATTGAAAAGAGACTAAATCTAAAACCAGTTTTAACCTAGTCGAGAAAAAGACTGAAATATTAAGCCCGATGCAGATTGCAAACAACATTTTGAAAGGTTGCAATGCAGTCAAGACTAATAGCAAAGTTGTCCGAGATCAATTCAGACCAAAACTTAAAGCCATGAAAGATGAGTTGTCATCAAGTCCTTTGCACAATCAGGCAAATACTTGAAATCAAGACCATTGCAAGTTAAAACCAATCTTTTCCAAGTCCAAAACTGGCTGGCACAGTCAGGCCAAGGCAAGTAAAACCAAGTCAAGACCTTAGACCAGGGTCGGGCAAACTTTCGGGCCCACATTGACTTTAAAAATTTGACAGATGGGCCAGGTCAGCACAAGATACGATACATATAAAAAAGTGCATCCGTTAACAGTACATATGAAACATAAACAGAAAAAAAGGACTAAAGTATTAACATACTCATCACTCATCATAAAAGTCTAAAGTAAAAAATTAAAGTAAAAAGGAATGTATTAAGAAATATCAATATGTAATTTAGTAGTTTGCCCATGTCTGCCTTAGACCCAATGCATGTAAAGGCGGAAATAAGTCCTTATCAACGACTACTAAAACCAAAACTGCTTAAAAATGTCATTCCCTTCAACACTGTTGCTTTCCGTCACATTATATCTGCATTCTGAAACTGTAAGAGTGCTATTAATCACATTTTAGTCCTTTTCTGAATAGTTTTCATCCCAAAACGTCACTTTACATGTCATACTCACTGACCCTTTCTGTTGTAATACCCCAATGAGAAGCCCCTTTGTCCCTCATGCCCAGTTTTCCTTCCCCAATGACGTAGAGAAACTCAACAAGTCTCACAATTGTTTATACTCGTGCCGTTTGAGTAGAAAACGGAGGTCAAATCACATTCAAACGAGGTCGTGTTGTCCCTGCAGACGCAACGTTTACGCTTTAGTTTTGACTATCTTCCTCATGTTTTGAAATAGCGATTACCCAACAGCCCCTGAAGGTTAACGTGTGTTATACATCAGAAAAAAGGCTGACGCAGCTACTTTTGTACTACTGCCTTACGGCGAAAATGTCCAACAGAAGACAAATCTTCTGAACACATACTTGTTTACCGCATAGAGATCTGGCAGTGAGCTGCTTACAGACTAACGTTTGTCTATTGTCTCATTCCTGTGGTTGCATGCCATAAAACAGAATAACAAGAGGTTCAAAGGTTTTTTGTGTAGAATAGAATTTCCAAACTAAGGCATGCGGACCATCTTCGGTCCACAAATAAGCTTAAATCCGGCCTACGTTCAGAATAATAGAAGTAGTCGATAATTCAGTGCCTCTATTATTTTTAAGCAATGTCAGAAACAGTAAAAATTTTGTATTTTTATCAATGTGACAAAAAATGCAATATGATTAAGAGCTATATTTTACTGCTATCTAGGGATTAAAAAAATAATTGGATGCAGTACTTTATCATCTTAAAAAAACCTTTTTTTAACATTTTAAATGCAAAAATTATAAATATATTGCAATAACTGGGCAGTCGGGATCTGGGTTCAAATCCAGGTCGGTCCACATGTATGAAGTTTGCATGTTCTCCCTAGGCCTGCGTGGGTTTTCTGGGTACTCCACTTTCCTCCCACATTTCAAAGACATGCATGGTAGGCTGATTGGACACTAAATGGCACTTAGATATGAGTGTGAGCATGAATGGTCTCCTTTTGCCTTGCGATTGGCTGGTCACCAATTCAAGGTGTCAGATGGGATAGGCTCAAGCACCCCCCACAGCCCTAGTAAGGATAAAGCAGTTCGGAAAATGAAATTACAACAGTTCTATATCATTGACAGTTGCAGAAATCGAATCAATTTCAACTGGGAAGGCTAGCATTGTGTAATCACGTTTCCCTGCCAAAGTATTATTTAATTTTTTACTCGATTCTACTTCAAACTCTTGCATCCATAGACTTTTCTTTGAAGAAAAAACATTCTGGACTTGGTCTGTGAAGGCTTCAGACCAAGTCAAGAAGACAACAACCAGGGCAGGTTAATGGATGAGCCAAGACCAAGAATTACTTCGTCATGTTAAAACTGAATCAAGATGAAGTGGATAAAGACTTTGAAGGATTGCAGCAATTGGTTATCTACTTGTCTAAAGCTACAAAATATCAGAGGCGTCCAACACATGTGCCTCCTTGAATTTATTATACGTCTTGAGCGTGGGAGCAGCCTGAGGTGACCTTTAGCTGGAGCCAGACTGACAATCAGACTCAACCCTCAAAGCCTGCATGCGCTATGGGTCAATCTTGTTCATTCACCCCCGTGCCGCCCTCGGGGAAACACTGCTAATTATGGGGGTACTTGGGCTTCCTGCGAGGGTTGCTTCAAAGTGGAAAGCAAGGGCGTCAAATTCAGTTCACATGGCGGGACACATTTATGACAACTAGATGTTAGCAGTTTATTTTTGGCCCAAAAAGTTCAGCTACTTTCCACCATGTTTTACTTACCGTATTTTCCGACTATAAGGCGCACCACATTATAAGGCGCACCCCCAATGAATGACATTTTTTCCATATATAAGGAGCACTGTATTATAAGGCGCACTATACTATAAGACACCCTGTATTATAAGGCGCACTGTATTATTAGGCGCACTGTCTATTTAAGACTTTTAAGTGCGCCTTATAGTGGTGAAAATACGGTAATTGCTATTGACTTCCAGGTATGAAACACTCACTACTACACAGTCACCTCTAGAGCCAGCCATTGTTGATGTTTTGGATTTTTTGGTATAAAATCTTGCAGTGGGGGAGGAGCTATATGGTGGAAGATGTTGTAAACTAAGATGGCATCTGCATATTTAACAGTATTGTTTCAGTTCAGGCGTTTTTGTTTTTTTAATATCTGACAGTGGTGATTTTTCGTTTTTGGTTTTCTGGTTTTTCCCATATATAAGGCGCACTGGATTATAAGGCGCACTGTCTATTTTGAAGAAAATTTAAGACTTTTAAGTGCGCCTTATAGTCATGAAAATACTGTAGTTCTACATTGTCTTGTGTGTTTTGTGTCTGTCTTGCTACTGAAACCAAGAAATTTCCCGAATACGGGATGAAAACATTCTAATCTAATCTAATCTAACCATTGACGATCCATTTTGACACCAAACCGCCAAAACACCCGTTTTACAAGGCCCTAAAAAACACTTCAAATGAGTTTCCTGTGTGTGAATGCCGATTTTGTCCAAGATTCTACGCTCCAATGGAGGTGTTGATCAGGGGTAAGTGACCTTGTGACAACTTCCCTCAGGCGTGGAAGTCCGGCATTCCTTTTTTGGAGAGTCCCTAAACAGGAGATCTACACTTTAACATGCAGCCTGTGGCGACATGTCATTTTGAACAGAACCGGTGGTCGCTTGAGGAACAACAAGTCTATGTCATCGCCTTGCTTGTCCCACAACAAGAGACTAAGTGGACATCGATCGCTTTGCGTGTCTACAAAAGTCTCACGTGAATTGCAGGGACACTCATTAGCCCATTTTCTGAGTTGCTTTTATGTAAATAGGGTGCCACCATGGAGTGGAAGGGCGGCATTGACCTGGAAAAATCACGTTGAAGTACCGGCACAATTGGAGGTGAGATTCCAGCTGGACAATCTCGAGTTTCATGGATGGTTAGTGCATTGGCCTCACAGTTCTGGG